>NC_086451.1:28766055-28935532 GCF_028390025.1 Pseudophryne corroboree
GACTCCTGAATGTTGGGGAAATGTCCAGGAGTACCGGAGACTCCTGAATGTTGGGGAACTGTCCAGGAGTTACCGGAGACTCCTGAATGTTGAGGGAACTGTCCAGGAGTTACCGGACTCTCGTGAATGTTGAGAAACTGTCCACGAGTTAGCGGAGACTCCTGAATGTTGGGGAACTGTCCAGGAGTACCGGAGACTCCTGAATGTTGGGGAACTGTCCAGGAGTACGGGAGACTCCTGAATGTTGGGGGAACTATCCAGGAGTACCGGAGAGACTCCTGAATGTTGGGGGAACTGTCCAGGAGTACCGGAGACTCCTGAATGTTGGGGAAACTATCCAGGAGCTATGGGAGACTCCTGAATGTTGGGGAACTGTCCAGGAGTACCGGACTCTCCTGAATGTTGTAGAACTGTCCAGGAGTACTGGAGACTCGCTGAATGCTGGGGAACTGTCTAGGAGTACTGGAGACTCCTGAAGGTTGGTGGGAATTGTCCAGGAGTACCGGAGACTCCTGAATGTTGGGGAACTGAATGTTGGGGGAACTATCCAGGAGTACTGGAGACTCCTGAATGTTGGAGAACTGTCCAGGAGTCACCGAGAGACTCCTGAATGTTGGGGGAACTGTCCAGAGAGTACCGGAGACTCCTGAATGTTGGGGAACTGTCCAGGAGTGCCAGAGACTCCTGAATGTTCGGGAACTGTCCAGGGAGTACCGGAGAGACTTCTGAATGTTGGGGAACTGTTCAGGAGTACCGGAGACTCCTGAATGTTGGGGAACTGTCCAGGAGTACCGGAGGCTCCTGAATGTTGGGGGGAACTGTCCAGGAGTACTGGAGACTCCTGAATGTTGGGGAAAAGTCCAGGAGTACCGGAGACTCCTGAATGTTGGGGAAGCTGTCCAGGAGTACCGGAGACTCCTGAATGTTGGGGAACTGTCCAGGAGATACCGGAGACTCCAGAATGTTGGGGAACTGTCCAGGAGTATGGGAGGCTCTTGACTGTTGGGGAACTGTCCAGGAGTACCAGAGACACCTGAACTGTTGGGGAACTGTCCAGGAGTGCTGGAGACTCCTGAATGTTGGGGAACTGTCCAGGAGTACCGGAGACTCCTGAATGTTGGGGAACTGTTCAGGAGTACCGGAGGACTCCTGAATGTTTGGGAACTGTCCAGGAGTTACCGGAGACTCCTGAATGTTGGGGAACTGTCCAGGAGTTATCGGATACTCCTGAATGTTAGGGAAATGTCCAGGAGTACAGGAGACTCCTGAATGTTTGGGGAAATGTCCAGGAGTACCGGAGACTCCTGAATGTTGGGGAACTGTCCAGGAGTTACCGGGAGACTCCTGAATGTTGGGGAACTGTCCAGGAGTTACCGGACTCTCCTGAATGTTGAGAAAACTGTCCACGAGTTAGCGGAGACTCCTGAATGTTGGGGGAACTGTCCAGGAGTACCGGAGACTCCTGAATGTTTGGGGAACTGTCCAGGAGTACGGGAGACTCCTGAATGTTGGGGAACTATCCAGGAGTACCGGAGACTCCTGAATGTTGGGGAACTGTCCTGGAGTACCGGAGACTCCTGAATGTTGGGGAACTATCCAGGAGTATGGGAGACTCCTGAATGGTTGGGGAACTGTCCAGGAGTACCGGACTCTCCTGAATGTTTGTAGAACTGTCCAGGAGTACTGGAGACTCCTGAATGCTGGGGAACTGTCTAGGAGTACTGGAGACTCCTGAAGGTTGGGGGAATTGTCCAGGAGTACCGGAGACTCCTGAATGTTGGGGAACTGAATGTTGGGGAACTATCCAGGAGTACTGGAGACTCCTGAATGTTGGAGAACTGTCCAGGAGTCACCGGAGACTCCTGAATGTTGGGGAACTGTCCAGGAGTACCGGAGACTCCTGAATGTTGGGGAACTGTCCAGGAGTGCCAGAGACTCCTGAATGTTCGGGAACTGTCCAGGAGTACCGGAGACTTCTGAATGTTGGGGGAACTGTTCAGGAGTACCGGAGACTCCTGAATGTTGGGGAACTGTCCAGGAGTACCGGAGACTCCTGAATGTCGGGGAACTGTCCAGGAGTATGGGAGGCTCTTGAATGTTGGGGAACTGTCCAGGAGTACCGGAGACACCTGAATGTTGGGGAACTGTCCAGTAGATGCCGGAGACTTCTGAATGTCGGGGAACTGTCCAGGAGTACCGGAGACTCCTGAATGTTGGGGAAACTGTCCAGGAGTACCGGAGACTCCTGAATGTTGGGGAACTGTTCAGGAGTACCGGAGACTCCTGAATGTTGGGGGAACTGTCCAGGAGTACGGGAGACTCCTGAATGTTGGGGAACTATCCAGGAGTACCGGAGACTCCTGAATGTTGGGGAACTGTCCAGGAGTACCGGAGACTCCTGAATGTTGGGGAACTATCCAGGAGTATGGGAGACCTCCTGAATGTTGGGGAACTGTCCAGGAGTACCGGACTCTCCTGAATGTTGTAGAACTGTCCAGGAGTACTGGAGACTCCTGAATGCTGGGGAACTGTCTAGGAGTACTGGAGACTCCTGAAGGTTGGGGAATTGTCCAGGAGTACCGGAGACTCCTGAATGTTGGGGAACTGAATGTTGGGGGAACTATCCAGGAGTACTGGAGACTCCTGAATGTTGGAGAACTGTCCAGGAGTTACCGTGAGACTCCTGAATGTTGTGGGAACTGTCCAGGAGTACCGGAGGACTCCTGCATGCTGGGGAACTGTCCAGGAGTGCCAGAGACTCCTAAATGTTTGGGAACTGTCCAGGAGTACCGGAGACTTCTGATGTTGGGGAACTGTTCAGGAGTACAGGAGACTCCTGAAATGTTGGGGAACTGTCCAGGAGTACCGGAGGCTCCTGAATGTTGGGGAACTGTCCAGGAGTACTGGAGACTCCTGAATGTTGGGGAAAAGTCCAGGAGTACCCGGAGACTCCTGAATGTTGGGGAACTGTCCAGGAGTACCGGAGATTCCTGAATGTTGGGGAACTGTCCAGGAATACCGGGAGACTCTCTGAATGTTGGGGAACTGTCCAGGAGTATGGGAGGCTCTTGACTGTTGGGGAACTGTCCAGGAGTACCAGAGACACCTGAATGTTGGGGAAACTGTCCAGGAGTGCTGGAGGACTCCTGAATGTTGGGGAACTGTCCAGGAGTACCGGAGACTCCTGAATGTTGGGGAACTGTTCATGAGTACCGGAGACTCCTGAATGTTTGGGAACTGACCAGGAGTTACCGGAGACTCCTGAATGTTGGGGAACTGTCCAGGAGTTATCGGATACTCCTGAATGTTAGGGAAATGTCCAGGAGTACAGGAGACTCCTGAATGTTGGGGAAATGTCCAGGAGTACCGGAGACTCCTGAATGTTGGGGAACTGTCCTGAGAGTTACCGGAGACTCCTGAATGTTGGGGAACTGTCCAGGAGTTACGGACTCTCCTGAATGTTGAAGAAAACTGTCCACGAGTTAGCGGAGACTCCTGAATGTTGGGGGAACTGTCCAGGAGTACCGGAGACTCCTGAATGTTGGGGAACTGTCCAGGAGTACGGGAGACTCCTGAATGTTGGGGGAACTATCCAGGAGTACCGGAGACTCCTGAATGTTGGGGAACTGTCCAGGAGTACCGGAGACTCCTGAATGTTGGGGAACTATCCAGGAGTATGGGAGACTCCTGAATGTTGGGGAACTGTCCAGGAGTACCGGACTCTCCTGAATGTTGTAGAACTGTCCAGGAGTACTGGAGACTCCTGAATGCTGGGGAACTGTCTAGGAGTACTGGAGACTCCTGAAGGTTGGGGAATTGTCCAGGAGTACCGGAGACTCCTGAATGTTGGGGAACTGAATGTTGGGGAAACTATCCAGGAGTACTGGAGACTCCTGAATGTTGGAGAACTGTCCAGGAGTCACCGGAGACTCCTGAATGTTGGGGAACTGTCCAGGAGTACCGGAGACTCCTGAATGTTGGGGAACTGTCCAGGAGTGCCAGAGACTCCTGAATGTTCGGGAACTGTCCAGGAGTACCGGAGGACTTCTGAATGTTGGGGAACTGTCCAGGAGTACCGGAGACTCCTGAATGTTGGGGAACTATCCAGGAGTATGGGAGACTCCTGAATGTTGGGGAACTGTCCAGGAGTACCGGACTCTCCTGAATGTTGTAGAACTGTCCAGGAGTACTGGAGACTCCTGAATGCTGGGGAACTGTCTAGGAGTACTGGAGGACTCCTGAAGGTTGGGGAATTGTCCAGGAGTACCGGAGACTCCTGAATGTTGGGGAACTGAATGTTGGAGGGAACTATCCAGGAGTACTGGAGACTCCTGAATGTTGGAGAACTGTCCAGGAGTTACCGGAGACTCCTGAATGTTGGGGAACTCTCCAGGAGTACCGGAGACTCCTGAATGCTGGGGAACTGTCCAGGAGTGCCAGAGACTCCTAAATGTTTGGAAACTGTCCAGGAGTACCGGAGACTTCTGAATGTTGGGGAACTGTTCAGGAGTACAGGAGACTCCTGAATGTTGGGGAACTGTCCAGGAGTACCGGAGGCTCCTGAATGTTTGGGGAACTGTCCAGGAGTACTGGAGACTCCTGAATGTTGGGGAAAAGTCCAGGGAGTACCGGAGACTCCTGAATGTTGGGGAACTGTCCAGGAGTACCGGAGATTCCTGAATGTTGGGGAACTGTCCAGGAATACCGGAGACTCCTGAATGTTGGGGAACTGTCCAGGAGTATGGGAGGCTCTTGACTGTTGGGGGAACTGTCCAGGAGTACCAGAGACACCTGAATGTTGGGGAACTGTCCAGGAGTGCTGGGAGACTCCTGAATGTTGGGGAACTGTCCAGGAGTACCGGAGACTCCTGAATGTTGGGGAACTGTTCATGAGTACCGGAGACATCCTGAATGTTTGGGAACTGACCAGGGAGTTACCGGAGACTCCTGAATGTTGGGGAACTGTCCAGGAGTTATCGGATACTCCTGAATGTTAGGGAAATGTCCAGGAGTACAGGAGACTCCTGAATGTTGGGGAAATGTCCAGGAGTACCGGAGACTCCCTTGAATGTTGGGGAACTGTCCAGGAGTTACCGGAGACTCCTGAATGTTGGGGAAACTGTCCAGGAGTTAACCGAGACTCTCCTGAATGTTGAGAAACTGTCCACGAGTTAGCGGAGACTCCTGAATGTTGGGGAACTGTCCAGGAGTACCGGAGACTCCTGAATGTTGGGGGAACTGTCCAGGAGTACGGGAGACTCCTGAATGTTGGGGAACTATCCAGGAGTACCGGAGACTCCTGAATGTTGGGGAACTGTCCAGGAGTACCGGAGGACTCCCTGAATGTTGGGGAACTATCCAGGAGTATGGGAGACTCCTGAATGTTGGGGAACTGTCCAGGAGTACCGGACTCTCCTGAATGTTGTAGAACTGTCCAGGAGTACTGGAGACTCCTGAATGCTGGGGAACTGTCTAGGAGTACTGGAGACTCCTGAAGGTTGGGGAATTGTCCAGGAGTACCGGAGACTCCTGAATGTTGGGGAACTGAATGTTGGGGAACTATCCAGGAGTACTGGAGACTCCTGAATGTTGGAGAACTGTCCAGGAGTCACCGGAGACTCCGGAATGTTGGGGAACTGTCCAGGAGTACCGGAGACTCCTGAATGTTGGGGAACTGTCCAGGAGTGCCAGAGACTCCTGAATGTTCAGGAACTGTCCAGGAGTACCGGAGACTTCTGAATGTTGGGGAACTGTTCAGGAGTACCGGAGACTCCTGAATGTTGGGGAACTGTCCAGGAGTACCGGAGGCTCCTGAATGTTGGGGAACTGTCCAGGAGTACTGGAGACTCCTGAATGTTGGGGAAAAGTCCAGGAGTACCGGAGACTCCTGAATGTTGGGGAACTGTCCAGGAGTACCGGAGACTCCTGAATGTTGGGGAACTGTCCAGGAATACCGGAGACTCCTGAATGTTGGGGAACTGTCCAGGAGTATGGGAGGCTCTTGACTGTTGGGGAACTGTCCAGGAGTACCAGAGACACCTGAATGTTGGGGAACTGTCCAGGAGTGCTGGAGACTCCTGAATGTTGGGGAACTGTCCAGGAGTACCGGAGACTCCTGAATGTTGGGGAACTGTTCAGGAGTACCGGAGACTCCTGAATGTTTGGGAACTGTCCAGGAGTTACCGGAGACTCCTGAATGTTGGGGAACTGTCCAGGAGTTATCGGATACTCCTGAATGTTAGGGAAATGTCCAGGAGTACAGGAGACTCCTGAATGTTGGGGAAATGTCCAGGAGTACCGGAGACTCCTGAATGTTGGGGAACTGTCCTGGAGTTACCGGAGACTCCTGAATGTTGGGGAACTGTCCAGGAGTTACCGGACTCTCGTGAATGTTGAGAAACTGTCCACGAGTTAGCGGAGACTCCTGAATGTTGGGGAACTGTCCAGGAGTACCGGAGACTCCTGAATGTTGGGGAACTGTCCAGGAGTACGGGAGACTCCTGAATGTTGGGGAACTATCCAGGAGTACCGG
Organism: Pseudophryne corroboree; assembly: GCF_028390025.1. NCBI lineage: Eukaryota > Metazoa > Chordata > Amphibia > Anura > Myobatrachidae > Pseudophryne > Pseudophryne corroboree. Next base: position 28,772,588 of record NC_086451.1, read on the forward strand.
AGACTCCTGAATGTTGGGGAACTGTCCAGGAGTACCGGAGACTCCTGAATGTTGGGGAACTATCCAGGAGTATGGGAGACTCCTGAATGTTGGGGAACTGTCCAGGAGTACCGGACTCTCCTGAATGTTGTAGAACTGTCCAGGAGTACTGGAGACTCCTGAATGCTGGGGAACTGTCTAGGAGTACTGGAGACTCCTGAAGGTTGGGGAATTGTCCAGGAGTACCGGAGACTCCTGAATGTTGGGGAACTGAATGTTGGGGAACTATCCAGGAGTACTGGAGACTCCTGAATGTTGGAGAACTGTCCAGGAGTCACCGGAGACTCCTGAATGTTGGGGAACTGTCCAGGAGTACCGGAGACTCCTGAATGTTGGGGAACTGTCCAGGAGTGCCAGAGACTCCTGAATGTTCGGGAACTGTCCAGGAGTACCGGAGACTTCTGAATGTTGGGGAACTGTTCAGGAGTACCGGAGACTCCTGAATGTTGGGGAACTGTCCAGGAGTACCGTAGGCTCCTGAATGTTGGGGAACTGTCCAGGAGTACTGGAGACTCCTGAATGTTGGGGAAAAGTCCAGGAGTACCGGAGACTCCTGAATGTTGGGGAACTGTCCAGGAGTACCGGAGACTCCTGAATGTTGGGGAACTGTCCAGGAATACCGGAGACTCCTGAATGTTGGGGAACTGTCCAGGAGTATGGGAGGCTCTTGACTGTTGGGGAACTGTCCAGGAGTACCAGAGACACCTGAATGTTGGGGAACTGTCCAGGAGTGCTGGAGACTCCTGAATGTTGGGGAACTGTCCAGGAGTACCGGAGACTCCTGAATGTTGGGGAACTGTTCAGGAGTACCGGAGACTCCTGAATGTTTGGGAACTGTCCAGGAGTTACCGGAGACTCCTGAATGTTGGGGAACTGTCCAGGAGTTATCGGATACTCCTGAATGTTAGGGAAATGTCCAGGAGTACAGGAGACTCCTGAATGTTGGGGAAATGTCCAGGAGTACCGGAGACTCCTGAATGTTGGGGAACTGTCCAGGAGTTACCGGAGACTCCTGAATGTTGGGGAACTGTCCAGGAGTTACCGGACTCTCCTGAATGTTGAGAAACTGTCCACGAGTTAGCGGAGACTCCTGAATGTTGGGGAACTGTCCAGGAGTACCGGAGACTCCTGAATGTTGGGGAACTGTCCAGGAGTACGGGAGACTCCTGAATGTTGGGGAACTATCCAGGAGTACCGGAGACTCCTGAATGTTGGGGAACTGTCCAGGAGTACCGGAGACTCCTGAATGTTGGGGAACTATCCAGGAGTATGGGAGACTCCTGAATGTTGGGGAACTGTCCAGGAGTACCGGACTCTCCTGAATGTTGTAGAACTGTCCAGGAGTACTGGAGACTCCTGAATGCTGGGGAACTGTCTAGGAGTACTGGAGACTCCTGAAGGTTGGGGAATTGTCCAGGAGTACCGGAGACTCCTGAATGTTGGGGAACTGAATGTTGGGGAACTATCCAGGAGTACTGGAGACTCCTGAATGTTGGAGAACTGTCCAGGAGTCACCGGAGACTCCTGAATGTTGGGGAACTGTCCAGGAGTACCGGAGACTCCTGAATGTTGGGGAACTGTCCAGGAGTGCCAGAGACTCCTGAATGTTCGGGAACTGTCCAGGAGTACCGGAGACTTCTGAATGTTGGGGAACTGTTCAGGAGTACCGGAGACTCCTGAATGTTGGGGAACTGTCCAGGAGTACCGGAGACTCCTGAATGTCGGGGAACTGTCCAGGAGTATGGGAGGCTCTTGAATGTTGGGGAACTGTCCAGGAGTACCGGAGACACCTGAATGTTGGGGAACTGTCCAGTAGTGCCGGAGACTTCTGAATGTCGGGGAACTGTCCAGGAGTACCGGAGACTCCTGAATGTTGGGGAACTGTCCAGGAGTACCGGAGACTCCTGAATGTTGGGGAACTGTTCAGGAGTACCGGAGACTCCTGAATGTTGGGGAACTGTCCAGGAGTACGGGAGACTCCTGAATGTTGGGGAACTATCCAGGAGTATCGGAGACTCCTGAATGTTGGGGAACTGTCCAGGAGTACCGGAGACTCCTGAATGTTGGGGAACTATCCAGGAGTATGGGAGACTCCTGAATGTTGGGGAACTGTCCAGGAGTACCGGACTCTCCTGAATGTTGTAGAACTGTCCAGGAGTACTGGAGACTCCTGAATGCTGGGGAACTGTCTAGGAGTACTGGAGACTCCTGAAGGTTGGGGAATTGTCCAGGAGTACCGGAGACTCCTGAATGTTGGGGAACTGAATGTTGGGGAACTATCCAGGAGTACTGGAGACTCCTGAATGTTGGAGAACTGTCCAGGAGTTACCGGAGACTCCTGAATGTTGGGGAACTGTCCAGGAGTACCGGAGACTCCTGAATGCTGGGGAACTGTCCAGGAGTGCCAGAGACTCCTAAATGTTTGGGAACTGTCCAGGAGTACCGGAGACTTCTGAATGTTGGGGAACTGTTCAGGAGTACAGGAGACTCCTGAATGTTGGGGAACTGTCCAGGAGTACCGGAGGCTCCTGAATGTTGGGGAACTGTCCAGGAGTACTGGAGACTCCTGAATGTTGGGGAAAAGTCCAGGAGTACCGGAGACTCCTGAATGTTGGGGAACTGTCCAGGAGTACCGGAGATTCCTGAATGTTGGGGAACTGTCCAGGAATACCGGAGACTCCTGAATGTTGGGGAACTGTCCAGGAGTATGGGAGGCTCTTGACTGTTGGGGAACTGTCCAGGAGTACCAGAGACACCTGAATGTTGGGGAACTGTCCAGGAGTGCTGGAGACTCCTGAATGTTGGGGAACTGTCCAGGAGTACCGGAGACTCCTGAATGTTGGGGAACTGTTCATGAGTACCGGAGACTCCTGAATGTTTGGGAACTGACCAGGAGTTACCGGAGACTCCTGAATGTTGGGGAAATGTCCAGGAGTACCGGAGACTCCTGAATGTTGGGGAACTGTCCTGGAGTTACCGGAGACTCCTGAATGTTGGGGAACTGTCCAGGAGTTACCGGACTCTCGTGAATGTTGAGAAACTGTCCACGAGTTAGCGGAGACTCCTGAATGTTGGGGAACTGTCCAGGAGTACCGGAGACTCCTGAATGTTGGGGAACTGTCCAGGAGTACGGGAGACTCCTGAATGTTGGGGAACTATCCAGGAGTACCGGAGACTCCTGAATGTTGGGGAACTGTCCAGGAGTACCGGAGACTCCTGAATGTTGGGGAACTATCCAGGAGTATGGGAGACTCCTGAATGTTGGGGAACTGTCCAGGAGTACCGGACTCTCCTGAATGTTGTAGAACTGTCCAGGAGTACTGGAGACTCCTGAATGCTGGGGAACTGTCTAGGAGTACTGGAGACTCCTGAAGGTTGGGGAATTGTCCAGGAGTACCGGAGACTCCTGAATGTTGGGGAACTGAATGTTGGGGAACTATCCAGGAGTACTGGAGACTCCTGAATGTTGGAGAACTGTCCAGGAGTCACCGGAGACTCCTGAATGTTGGGGAACTGTCCAGGAGTACCGGAGACTCCTGAATGTTGGGGAACTGTCCAGGAGTGCCAGAGACTCCTGAATGTTCGGGAACTGTCCAGGAGTACCGGAGACTTCTGAATGTTGGGGAACTGTTCAGGAGTACCGGAGACTCCTGAATGTTGGGGAACTGTCCAGGAGTACCGTAGGCTCCTGAATGTTGGGGAACTGTCCAGGAGTACTGGAGACTCCTGAATGTTGGGGAAAAGTCCAGGAGTACCGGAGACTCCTGAATGTTGGGGAACTGTCCAGGAGTACCGGAGACTCCTGAATGTTGGGGAACTGTCCAGGAATACCGGAGACTCCTGAATGTTGGGGAACTGTCCAGGAGTATGGGAGGCTCTTGACTGTTGGGGAACTGTCCAGGAGTACCAGAGACACCTGAATGTTGGGGAACTGTCCAGGAGTGCTGGAGACTCCTGAATGTTGGGGAACTGTCCAGGAGTACCGGAGACTCCTGAATGTTGGGGAACTGTTCAGGAGTACCGGAGACTCCTGAATGTTTGGGAACTGTCCAGGAGTTACCGGAGACTCCTGAATGTTGGGGAACTGTCCAGGAGTTATCGGATACTCCTGAATGTTAGGGAAATGTCCAGGAGTACAGGAGACTCCTGAATGTTGGGGAAATGTCCAGGAGTACCGGAGACTCCTGAATGTTGGGGAACTGTCCAGGAGTTACCGGAGACTCCTGAATGTTGGGGAACTGTCCAGGAGTTACCGGACTCTCCTGAATGTTGAGAAACTGTCCACGAGTTAGCGGAGACTCCTGAATGTTGGGGAACTGTCCAGGAGTACCGGAGACTCCTGAATGTTGGGGAACTGTCCAGGAGTACGGGAGACTCCTGAATGTTGGGGAACTATCCAGGAGTACCGGAGACTCCTGAATGTTGGGGAACTGTCCAGGAGTACCGGAGACTCCTGAATGTTGGGGAACTATCCAGGAGTATGGGAGACTCCTGAATGTTGGGGAACTGTCCAGGAGTACCGGACTCTCCTGAATGTTGTAGAACTGTCCAGGAGTACTGGAGACTCCTGAATGCTGGGGAACTGTCTAGGAGTACTGGAGACTCCTGAAGGTTGGGGAATTGTCCAGGAGTACCGGAGACTCCTGAATGTTGGGGAACTGAATGTTGGGGAACTATCCAGGAGTACTGGAGACTCCTGAATGTTGGAGAACTGTCCAGGAGTCACCGGAGACTCCTGAATGTTGGGGAACTGTCCAGGAGTACCGGAGACTCCTGAATGTTGGGGAACTGTCCAGGAGTGCCAGAGACTCCTGAATGTTCGGGAACTGTCCAGGAGTACCGGAGACTTCTGAATGTTGGGGAACTGTTCAGGAGTACCGGAGACTCCTGAATGTTGGGGAACTGTCCAGGAGTACCGGAGACTCCTGAATGTCGGGGAACTGTCCAGGAGTATGGGAGGCTCTTGAATGTTGGGGAACTGTCCAGGAGTACCGGAGACACCTGAATGTTGGGGAACTGTCCAGTAGTGCCGGAGACTTCTGAATGTCGGGGAACTGTCCAGGAGTACCGGAGACTCCTGAATGTTGGGGAACTGTCCAGGAGTACCGGAGACTCCTGAATGTTGGGGAACTGTTCAGGAGTACCGGAGACTCCTGAATGTTGGGGAACTATCCAGGAGTATCGGAGACTCCTGAATGTTGGGGAACTGTCCAGGAGTACCGGAGACTCCTGAATGTTGGGGAACTATCCAGGAGTATGGGAGACTCCTGAATGTTGGGGAACTGTCCAGGAGTACCGGACTCTCCTGAATGTTGTAGAACTGTCCAGGAGTACTGGAGACTCCTGAATGCTGGGGAACTGTCTAGGAGTACTGGAGACTCCTGAAGGTTGGGGAATTGTCCAGGAGTACCGGAGACTCCTGAATGTTGGGGAACTGAATGTTGGGGAACTATCCAGGAGTACTGGAGACTCCTGAATGTTGGAGAACTGTCCAGGAGTTACCGGAGACTCCTGAATGTTGGGGAACTGTCCAGGAGTACCGGAGACTCCTGAATGCTGGGGAACTGTCCAGGAGTGCCAGAGACTCCTAAATGTTTGGGAACTGTCCAGGAGTACCGGAGACTTCTGAATGTTGGGGAACTGTTCAGGAGTACAGGAGACTCCTGAATGTTGGGGAACTGTCCAGGAGTACCGGAGGCTCCTGAATGTTGGGGAACTGTCCAGGAGTACTGGAGACTCCTGAATGTTGGGGAAAAGTCCAGGAGTACCGGAGACTCCTGAATGTTGGGGAACTGTCCAGGAGTACCGGAGATTCCTGAATGTTGGGGAACTGTCCAGGAATACCGGAGACTCCTGAATGTTGGGGAACTGTCCAGGAGTATGGGAGGCTCTTGACTGTTGGGGAACTGTCCAGGAGTACCAGAGACACCTGAATGTTGGGGAACTGTCCAGGAGTGCTGGAGACTCCTGAATGTTGGGGAACTGTCCAGGAGTACCGGAGACTCCTGAATGTTGGGGAACTGTTCATGAGTACCGGAGACTCCTGAATGTTTGGGAACTGACCAGGAGTTACCGGAGACTCCTGAATGTTGGGGAACTGTCCAGGAGTTATCGGATACTCCTGAATGTTAGGGAAATGTCCAGGAGTACAGGAGACTCCTGAATGTTGGGGAAATGTCCAGGAGTACCGGAGACTCCTGAATGTTGGGGAACTGTCCAGGAGTTACCGGAGACTCCTGAATGTTGGGGAACTGTCCAGGAGTTACCGGACTCTCCTGAATGTTGAGAAACTGTCCACGAGTTAGCGGAGACTCCTGAATGTTGGGGAACTGTCCAGGAGTACCGGAGACTCCTGAATGTTGGGGAACTGTCCAGGAGTACGGGAGACTCCTGAATGTTGGGGAACTATCCAGGAGTACCGGAGACTCCTGAATGTTGGGGAACTGTCCAGGAGTACCGGAGACTCCTGAATGTTGGGGAACTATCCAGGAGTATGGGAGACTCCTGAATGTTGGGGAACTGTCCAGGAGTACCGGACTCTCCTGAATGTTGTAGAACTGTCCAGGAGTACTGGAGACTCCTGAATGCTGGGGAACTGTCTAGGAGTACTGGAGACTCCTGAAGGTTGGGGAATTGTCCAGGAGTACCGGAGACTCCTGAATGTCGGGGAACTGAATGTTGGGGAACTATCCAGGAGTACTGGAGACTCCTGAATGTTGGAGAACTGTCCAGGAGTCACCGGAGACTCCTGTATGTTGGGGAACTGTCCAGGAGTACCGGAGACTCCTGAATGTTGGGGAACTGTCCAGGAGTGCCAGAGACTCCTGAATGTTCGGGAACTGTCCAGGAGTACCGGAGACTTCTGAATGTTGGGGAACTGTTCAGGAGTACCGGAGACTCCTGAATGTTGGGGAACTGTCCAGGAGTACCGGAGACTCCAGAATGTCGGGGAACTGTCCAGGAGTATGGGAGGCTCTTGAATGTTGGGGAACTGTCCAGGAGTACCGGAGACACCTGAATGTTGGGGAACTGTCCAGTAGTGCCGGAGACTTCTGAATGTCGGGGAACTGTCCAGGAGTACCGAAGACTCCTGAATGTTGGGGAACTGTCCAGGAGTACCGGAGACTCCTGAATGTTGGGGAACTGTTCAGGAGTACCGGAGACTCCTGAATGTTGGGGAACTGTCCAGGAGTTACCGGAGACTCCTGAATGTTGGGGAACTGTCCAGGAGTTACCGGATACTCCTGAATGTTGGGGAAATGTCCAGGAGTACAGGAGACTCCTGAATGTCGGGGAACTGTCCAGGAGTACCGGAGACTCCTGAATGTTGGGGAACTGTCCAGGAGTACCGGAGACTCCTGAATGTTGGGGAGCTGTTCAGGAGTACAGGAGACTCCTGAATGTTGGGGAACTGTCCAGGAGTTACCGGAGACTCCTGAATGTTGGGGAACTGTCCAGGGGTACCGGAGACTCCTGAATGTTTGGGGAACTGTCCAGGAGTACCAGAGACTCCTGAATGTTGGGGAACTGTCTAGGTGTACCGGAGACTCCTGAATGTTGGGGAACTGTCCAGGAGTTTGGGAGACTCCTGAATGTTGGGGAACTGTCCAGGAGTTCCGGAGACTCCTGAATGTTGGGGAACTGTCCAGGAGTACCGGAGACTCCTGAATGTTGGGGAACTGTCCAGGAGTACAAGAGACTCCTGAATGTTGGGGAACTGTCTAGGAGTATGGGAGGCTCCTGAATGTTGGGGAACTGTCCAGGAGTACAGGAGACTCCTGAATGTTGGGGAACTGTCCAGGAGTACCAGAGACTTCTGAATGTTGGGAAACTGTCCAGGAGAACCGGAGACTCCTGAATGTTGGGGAACTGTCTAGGAGTATGGGAGACTCCTGAATGTTGGGGAACTGTCCAGGCATTACCGGAGACTCCTGAATGTTGGGGAACTGTCCAGGAGTACCGGAGACTCCTGAATGTTGGGGAAATGTCCAGGAGTGCCAGAGACTCCTGAATGTTGGGGAACTGTCCAGGAGTGTCGGAGACTCCAGAATGTTGGGGAACTGTCCAAGAGTATGGAAGGCTCCTGAATGTTGGGGAACTGTCCAGGAGTACCGGAGACTCCTGAATGTTGGGGAATTGTCCAGGAGTACCGGAGACCCCTGAATGTTGGGGAACTGTCCAGGAGTACCGGAGAGACTCCTGAATGTTGGGGAACGGTCCAGGAGTACGGGAGTCTCCTGAATGTTGGGGAACTGTCCAGGAGTACCGGAGACTCCTGAATGTTGGGGAACTGTCCAGGAGTACCGGAGACTCCTGAATGTTGGGGAACTGTCTAGGAGTACCGGAGACTCCTGAATGTTGGGGAACTGTCCAGGAGTATGGGAGACTCCTGAATGTTGGGGAACTATCCAGGAGTTCCGGAGACTCCTGAATGTTGGGGAACTGTCCATGAGTACCGGAGACTCCTGAATGTTGGGGAACTGTCCAGGAGTACCGGAGACTCCTGAATGTTGCAGAACTGTCCCGGAGTACTGGAGACTCCTGAATGTTGGGGAACTGTCTAGGAGTACTGGAGACTCCTGAAGGTTGGGGAACTGTCCAGGAGTACAGGAGAGACTCCTGAATGTTGGGGAACGGTCCAGGAGTACGGGAGACTCCTGAATGTTGGGGAACTGTCCAGGAGTACCGGAGACTCCTGAATGTTGGGGAACTGTCCAGGAGTACCGGAGACTCCTGAATGTTGGGGAACTGTCTTGGAGTACCGGAGACTCCTGAATGTTGGGGAACTGTCCAGGAGTATGGGAGACTCCTGAATGTTGGGGAACTATCCAGGAGTACTGGAGACTCCTGAATGTTGGAGAACTGTCCAGGAGTTACCGGAGACTCCTGAATGTTGGGGAACTGTCCAGGAGTACCGGAGACTCCTGAATGCTGGGGAACTGTCCAGGAGTGCCAGAGACTCCTAAATGTTTGGGAACTGTCCAGGAGTACCGGAGACTTCTGAATGTTGGGGAACTGTTCAGGAGTACAGGAGACTCCTGAATGTTGGTGAACTGTCCAGGAGTACCGGAGGCTCCTGAATGCTGGGGAACTGTCTAGGAGTACTGGAGACTCCTGAAGGTTGGGGAATTGTCCAGGAGTACCGGAGACTCCTGAATGTCGGGGAACTGAATGTTGGGGAACTATCCAGGAGTACTGGAGACTCCTGAATGTTGGAGAACTGTCCAGGAGTCACCGGAGACTCCTGTATGTTGGGGAACTGTCCAGGAGTACCGGAGACTCCTGAATGTTGGGGAACTGTCCAGGAGTGCCAGAGACTCCTGAATGTTCGGGAACTGTCCAGGAGTACCGGAGACTTCTGAATGTTGGGGAACTGTTCAGGAGTACCGGAGACTCCTGAATGTTGGGGAACTGTCCAGGAGTACCGGAGACTCCTGAATGTCGGGGAACTGTCCAGGAGTATGGGAGGCTCTTGAATGTTGGGGAACTGTCCAGGAGTACCGGAGACACCTGAATGTTGGGGAACTGTCCAGTAGTGCCGGAGACTTCTGAATGTCGGGGAACTGTCCAGGAGTACCGAAGACTCCTGAATGTTGGGGAACTGTCCAGGAGTACCGGAGACTCCTGAATGTTGGGGAACTGTTCAGGAGTACCGGAGACTCCTGAATGTTGGGGAACTGTCCAGGAGTTACCGGAGACTCCTGAATGTTGGGGAACTGTCCAGGAGTTACCGGATACTCCTGAATGTTGGGGAAATGTCCAGGAGTACAGGAGACTCCTGAATGTCGGGGAACTGTCCAGGAGTACCGGAGACTCCTGAATGTTGGGGAACTGTCCAGGAGTACCGGAGACTCCTGAATGTTGGGGAGCTGTTCAGGAGTACAGGAGACTCCTGAATGTTGGGGAACTGTCCAGGAGTTACCGGAGACTCCTGAATGTTGGGGAACTGTCCAGGGGTACCGGAGACTCCTGAATGTTTGGGGAACTGTCCAGGAGTACCAGAGACTCCTGAATGTTGGGGAACTGTCTAGGTGTACCGGAGACTCCTGAATGTTGGGGAACTGTCCAGGAGTTTGGGAGACTCCTGAATGTTGGGGAACTGTCCAGGAGTTCCGGAGACTCCTGAATGTTGGGGAACTGTCCAGGAGTACCGGAGACTCCTGAATGTTGGGGAACTGTCCAGGAGTACAAGAGACTCCTGAATGTTGGGGAACTGTCTAGGAGTATGGGAGGCTCCTGAATGTTGGGGAACTGTCCAGGAGTACAGGAGACTCCTGAATGTTGGGGAACTGTCCAGGAGTACCAGAGACTTCTGAATGTTGGGAAACTGTCCAGGAGAACCGGAGACTCCTGAATGTTGGGGAACTGTCTAGGAGTATGGGAGACTCCTGAATGTTGGGGAACTGTCCAGGCATTACCGGAGACTCCTGAATGTTGGGGAACTGTCCAGGAGTACCGGAGACTCCTGAATGTTGGGGAAATGTCCAGGAGTGCCAGAGACTCCTGAATGTTGGGGAACTGTCCAGGAGTGTCGGAGACTCCAGAATGTTGGGGAACTGTCCAAGAGTATGGAAGGCTCCTGAATGTTGGGGAACTGTCCAGGAGTACCGGAGACTCCTGAATGTTGGGGAATTGTCCAGGAGTACCGGAGACCCCTGAATGTTGGGGAACTGTCCAGGAGTACCGGAGAGACTCCTGAATGTTGGGGAACGGTCCAGGAGTACGGGAGTCTCCTGAATGTTGGGGAACTGTCCAGGAGTACCGGAGACTCCTGAATGTTGGGGAACTGTCCAGGAGTACCGGAGACTCCTGAATGTTGGGGAACTGTCTAGGAGTACCGGAGACTCCTGAATGTTGGGGAACTGTCCAGGAGTATGGGAGACTCCTGAATGTTGGGGAACTATCCAGGAGTTCCGGAGACTCCTGAATGTTGGGGAACTGTCCATGAGTACCGGAGACTCCTGAATGTTGGGGAACTGTCCAGGAGTACCGGAGACTCCTGAATGTTGCAGAACTGTCCCGGAGTACTGGAGACTCCTGAATGTTGGGGAACTGTCTAGGAGTACTGGAGACTCCTGAAGGTTGGGGAACTGTCCAGGAGTACAGGAGAGACTCCTGAATGTTGGGGAACGGTCCAGGAGTACGGGAGACTCCTGAATGTTGGGGAACTGTCCAGGAGTACCGGAGACTCCTGAATGTTGGGGAACTGTCCAGGAGTACCGGAGACTCCTGAATGTTGGGGAACTGTCTAGGAGTACCGGAGACTCCTGAATGTTGGGGAACTGTCCAGGAGTATGGGAGACTCCTGAATGTTGGGGAACTATCCAGGAGTACTGGAGACTCCTGAATGTTGGAGAACTGTCCAGGAGTTACCGGAGACTCCTGAATGTTGGGGAACTGTCCAGGAGTACCGGAGACTCCTGAATGCTGGGGAACTGTCCAGGAGTGCCAGAGACTCCTAAATGTTTGGGAACTGTCCAGGAGTACCGGAGACTTCTGAATGTTGGGGAACTGTTCAGGAGTACAGGAGACTCCTGAATGTTGGTGAACTGTCCAGGAGTACCGGAGGCTCCTGAATGTTGGGGAACTGTCCAGGAGTACTGGAGACTCCTGAATGTTGGGGAAATGTCCAGGAGTACCGGAGACTCCTGAATGTTGGGGAACTGTCCTAGAGTACCGGAGACTCCTGAATGTTGGGGAACTGTCCAGGAATACCGGAGACTCCTGAATGTTGGGGAACTGTCCAGGAGTATGGGAGGCTCTTGAATGTTGGGGAACTGTCCAGGAGTACCAGAGACACCTGAATGTTGGGGAACTGTCCAGGAGTGCTGGAGACTCCTGAATGTTGGGGAACTGTCCAGGAGTACCGGAGACTCCTGAATGTTGGGGAACTGTTCAGGAATACCGGAGACTCCTGAATGTTGGGGAACTGTCCAGGAGTTACCGGAGACTCCTGAATGTTGGGGAACTGTCCAGGAGTATTCGGATACTCCTGAATGTTGGGGAAATGTCCAGGAGTACAGGAGACTCCTGAATGTTGGGGAAATGTCCAGGAGTACCGGAGACTCCTGAATGTTGGGGAACTGTCCAGGAGTTACCGTAGACTCCTGAATGTTGGGGAACTGTCCAGGAGTTACCGGACTCTCCTGAATGTTGAGAAACTGTCCACGAGTTAGCGGAGACTCCTGAATGTTGGGGAACTGTCCAGGAGTACCGGAGACTCCTGAATGTTGGGGAACTGTCCAGGAGTACGGGAGACTCCTGAATGTTGGGGAACTATCCAGGAGTACCGGAGACTCCTGAATGTTGGGGAACTGTCCAGGAGTACCGGAGACTCCTGAATGTTGGGGAACTATCCAGGAGTATGGGAGACTCCTGAATGTTGGGGAACTGTCCAGGAGTACCGGAGACTCCTGAATGTTGTAGAACTGTCCAGGAGTACTGGAGACTCCTGAATGCTGGGGAACTGTCTAGGAGTACTGGAGACTCCTGAAGGTTGGGGAATTGTCCAGGAGTACCGGAGACTCCTGAATGTTGGGGAACTGAATGTTGGGGAACTATCCAGGAGTACTGGAGACTCCTGAATGTTGGAGAACTGTCCAGGAGTTACCGGAGACTCCTGAATGTTGGGGAACTGTCCAGGAGTACCGGAGACTCCTGAATGTTGGGGAACTGTCCAGGAGTGCCAGAGACTCCTGAATGTTGGGGAACTGTCCAGGAGTACCGGAGACTTCTGAATGTTGGGGAACTGTTCAGGAGTACCGGAGACTACTGAATGTTGGGGAACTGTCCAGGAGTACCGGAGACTCCTGAATGTTGGGGAACTGTCCAGGAGTACCGGAGACTCCTGAATGTCGGGGAACTGTCCAGGAGTATGGGAGGCTCTTGAATGTTGGGGAACTGTCCAGGAGTACCGGAGACACCTGAATGTTGGGGAACTGTCCAGTAGTGCCGGAGACTTCTGAATGTCGGGGAACTGTCCAGGAGTACCGGAGACTCCTGAATGTTGGGGAACTGTCCAGGAGTACCGGAGACTCCTGAATGTTGGGGAACTGTTCAGGAGTACCGGAGACTCCTGAATGTTGGGGAACTGTCCAGGAGTTACCGGAGACTCCTGAATGTTGGAGAACTGTCCAGGAGTTACCGGATACTCCTGAATGTTGGGGAAATGTCCAGGAGTACAGGAGACTCCTGAATGTCGGGGAACTGTCCAGGAGTACCGGAGACTCCTGAATGTTGGGGAACTGTCCAGGAGTACCGGAGACTCCTGAATGTTGGGGAGCTGTTCAGGAGTACCGGAGACTCCTGAATGTTGGGGAACTGTCCAGGAGTTACCGGAGACTCATGAATGTTGGGGAACTGTCCAGGAGTTACCGGATACTCCTGAATGTTGAGGAAATGTCCAGGAGTACAGGAGACTCCTGAATGTTGGGGAAATGTCCAGTAAGTACCGGAGACTCCTGAATGTTGGGGAACTGTCCAGGAGTTACCGGAGACTCCTGAATGTTGGGGAACTGTCCAGGAGTTACCGGACACTCCTGAATGTTGGGAAACTGTCCACGAGTTAGCGGAGACTCCTGAATGTTGGGGAACTGTCCAGGAGTACCGGAGACTCTTGAATGTTTGGGGAACTATCCAGGAGTACTGGAGACTCCTGAATGTTGGAGAACTGTCCAGGAGTTACCGGAGACTCCTGAATGTTGGGGAACTCTCCAGGAGTACCGGAGACTCCTGATTGTTGGGGAACTGTCCAGGAGTGCCAGAGACTCCTGAATGGTCGGGAACTGTCCAGGAGTACCGGAGACTTTTGAATGTTGGGGAACTGTTCAGGAGTACAGGAGACTCCTGAATGTTGGGGAACTGTCCAGGTGTACCGGAGGCTCCTTAATGTTGGGGAACTGTCTAGGAGTACTGGAGACTCCTGAATGTTGGGGAACTGTCCAGGAGTACCGGAGACTCCTGAATGTTGGGGAACTGTCCAGGAGTACCGGAGTCTCCTGAATGTTGGGGAACTGTCCAGGAGTACCGGAGACTCCTGAATGTTGGGGAACTGTCCAGGAGTACGGGAGACTCCTGAATGTTGGGGAACTGTCCAGGAGTTCCGGAGACTCCTGAATGTTGGGGAACTGTCCAGGAGTACCGGAGACTCCTGAATGTTGGGGAACTGTCCAGGAGTACCGGAGACTCCTGAATGTTGGGGAACTGTCTAGGAGTACCGGAGGCTCCTGAATGTTGGGGAACTGTGCAGGAGTACAGGAGACTCCTGAATGTTGGGGAACTGTCCAGGAGTTACCGGAGACTCCTGAATGTTGGGGAACTGTCCAGGAGTACCGGAGACTCCTGAATGTTGGGGAAATGTCCAGGAGTGCCAGAGACTCCTGAATGTTGGGGAACTGTCCAGGAGTGTCGGAGACTCCTGAATGTTGGGGAACTGTCCAAGAGTATGGAAGGCTCCTGAATGTTGGGGAACTGTCCAGGAGTACCGGAGACTCCTGAATGTTGGGGAACTGTCCAGGAGTTACCGGAGACTCCTGAATGTTGGGGAACGGTCCAGGACTCACGGGAGAGTAGAGCAGCCTGCTGGTTTGACACTCACCCACAGTGAAGTTGGCAGTTTTGGGACTTGATGACACAAATTGAAATCACAATATTGTGACCACGCCCTCATCCCACAAATCGCAGCATGGATTAGCGCAAGGGGGGGGCGGATTGCGATGGTGCCATTTCCACACAACACTCTCTGCACCTCTCGCCAGTAACACATCAATGTTAATCTCTCTCTCTCTCTGTGTCTCCCTCTCCCCAGTAAACTCCATGCGTTTATCTGGGATTCCGCTGTTCTGGAATTCGAGGCCTCACAGAAGTGCGACCTTGTTACTACCGGGGAACTGTTCTTCCGTTCCGGCTTTGGGATCGGCATGAGAAAGGACAGTCCGTGGAAGCAGAATGTGTCTCTGAACATTCTCAAGTATGTCAAAAATTTATTTTATTTCTTTAACAGGGATACCGGTGGCTTGTCTTCACCATTGCGATATACTGCCGCAGTGGGGGTGGTCTGTCTAAACTCTGGTCATTGTATGTCTGGTGTGCATTCAGAACTGTGTCGTAAAGGCAGAGGCGGTCGCTGGGCGGGAGGCGGGCTGGACGGCGGAGTGAAGCCGCCGTTTAGGGGGAGTGGTCCAGCCAATGCAGGCGTGGCCGGACCGTTGGGGGGGGGGGGCGGGCCGCAACAGCTGCGTGACGTCATACACAGCCGCTGCGGGCCGGGTAGCGACGAGTAGCTGCGCTGGTCAGGAGTTGCTCTTGAAGTGCAAAGGCATCGCCGCTGTGCGATGCCTTTGCACTTCTGCAGGGTGGGGGCAGGCACTGATATGCGTGGCGGACTAGCCCTGTGCTGGGCGTCCCCCCGCATGTCAGTGTGAATGATCGTAGCTGTGCTAAATTTAGCACAGCTACAATCAACTTGGAATGACCTCCAGTGTACAAGTTAAAAGAGCCTCTGTCATTAGGTATATGACTAAAAAATGTATGGCCCGATGTTTCAATGTACAAAATGCCCATTTGACAGATATATTTAGGGCCAAGGTTCACGTACGAGAGCTCAGCGATTTTTTTTCAAATGCGCAGAGTTTGTAGAGGCATTTGCATAACGTTGCAGACTGAGTCCACGAATAAACGCTGCTACGTGCGCTCCCGCGTGCGACTCTTAACGTGAAAACTTTTGGCCTTTTGCCCTTATTTTTCGTATGTTATATCGTCTGATTTCATACACTATTTTTAATAGTTTTTTTTTTTTTTAACAAGCAAAACTCAGAGCCCCAGTCTGGACTTTCATATCAACTGCGCACATGAAAGCCGACCGCACGTGTGCAGTGCTGCCAAGTAGCAAGTTAACCCTTACTACTCCAGCTGGAATGAATGAATTGTGGCGATAGCGATTTTAGTATTGCCACGTTCGTCTGTTGCCAACATTGGTTTCTGTCAACTAAATACATAGAGACAGTAGAACCGTTCTGCTTGAGTGCAAAGTCTGTGAGTGTTATAGTATAATACAAGTCAGGGCAGCAGTTGGTTTAGCAGCACACGTGCGATATATCTACAGTACCTCTCTATAGAAGTTGGGATAATGATTAACCATTGCTGCTGAAGGAAGTTACACAGTCCCTGGTGATGTTGCGGGTGTAGTATGCTTGTGTATATGTACGATACACTAATTTTGGGGTTTATGTATCGTTTGTTTGCCTGGGTGGTCCATACTACTATCTGCATATTTAGCTACTCACCTGAAATGTCAGGGGGACTATGGGATTTTTGGGGATGCCAACGGACTCCAGGAATGGAGTCACCCTCCTACATCATGCCCGCTTCCTGGTGACATGGATGAAATGGGAAAGGGTGTGGCAGGGTGTCATAGGCAAACGCAGGGAGGGGGGGGGGGTTTCCGGTTGCACGGAAACCCCCCTCCTCTTGTCAAGGTGGCTCACATTATGGCAACAGTAGCAATGCTATATAATATGATTACTAGAGCTAGCGCCACATCACCAGTTTACCACTGCACTGGCCCAGTGGTAATAGCTTCTTCTACCAAGTTTGCTGTGTGTGTGGATCTGAGGGCTCCATCAGTGCTCTGGACCAGAGAGTAGCTACCAGAAAGAAGAGACAGGAGCCTTACCACGAGGTGGGAGAATGTGTGCTTAGAAAGTGCAGTACTGGTTCTATTATGTTTGTGTATTAATTAATTAATTTATTATATGTTTAACCTTTTCCTGACCACTTTGTTTGATACAGTCTGTACTAGAGACCGTCTATAGTGATAAATAATAACGTATTCCATATAGTATCCAGTGTATAAAAAGACCACTGTTTACATTAACGTCCAGGGTCGGTACTATGTTCTTCTGCCGCTCCCCAAACTCCCGCCTTTGCTCAAACGTTCTGTAGAGTGGGAGATTGTGGACTGACATTTGGAAACCCCCCCTCTAAAAATTCTGAGTTTGCCACTGGGTGTGATTACATGAATCTAAAAGAGCGGCAAATCTCTGCCAGCTGAATGCTAGCCTCATGTCCTCAATTCATATGTATTTGTGTCTGTAGATCACACGAGAATGGATTCATGGAAGATCTTGATAAAACATGGGTCAGGTATCAGGAGTGTGATTCCCGCAGCAATGCCCCAGCTACGCTCACTTTTGAGAACATGGCAGGTAGGTGCCCTATACATATCCTCCCCGGTTCATCCACACCAGACCCAACATAAGCCACTGAACATCTTAACGGCTGATGAATGACCTTGTGCATGAATCATAACACAAACACTTTATCTTAAATAAAATAACGACACGGAGACTTAGATTTGGCAGAGAAATGTTAGCTGATTTTTTTAAACAACTGTAAACTTTAGCTAGCCGTAAAGAAAATGATTCGATAATGGTGGCAAAGAAAGAACGTCTAGAACCCATTCCCCAATCCACAAAACTGCAACATACTTCCCAAACAAACTAACAACAAAAAGGTATCCACTCAACCTTCTACCATGACTACCCACCCGTCTGGGTGATGTCGCTGCCCCCCGTCTAGGTGGTCCAGCCATTATACACGAAGGTGAGCGCACCAAACAACTATGAATCAATCAACAAAACAATCCATCTATGACCTAAAACAGGTAACTTGCCGTTCTTTCCCGCCAAAAACAGCTAACACAAAAGCCACCCACACCAACAAAAAAAGGGGAGGGAGGGCAGGAAGACCAGAAGAAAGAGGCTGACTCCTCCTCCAGCTAGTCCTAATGATTGAAACTACACCCTCTATCCCATTATCCCTATTGGATAATCCTATCACCTGATACCCACAATGCCATTCCCAGCCTAAGATGTTTAACCCTCTCCGTTCCTATTTAGTCACTATGCTCCACAACCCCTTCCACCACTGAGACTCGGGACTGTCCATCTAACCCTCTCTTATGGCTCCTGATGGATATACTGTAGTTATTAGCTATTTTTTGACTGTATGACACAGTAGAAGTGACATTTCTAACAGCAACATCTTTTTCGTCTCATTTAAAAACCTTAAAAAAATTATTTGCTTAATATCATCTATTATGGGAGATACTGTATATGATAGAATGGGATCCGGTCAGGATCCCGGCAGTTGAAATACCAACGCCGGAATCCCGATACTGCTCGAAACACCAGCTCCGGCATGCCGATTAGGGACACGAAAACCTGCCACCAGAATCCCGACAGATGAGATCCCGACCGGCTGTTTGCCGGGCCGCCAGACAGGTAAACCACAGGAGGTAAGGTTTAGACTGGGGGAAGGTTTAGGGTTAGGCTGCGGGGAGAGGGGATAGGTTTAGGCTGCGGCGAGGCAGGGATAGGCGCCCCCAGGGAGGGCTAGGCTGCTGATTAGGTTTAAGCTGTGTGTGTGTGTGTGGGAGGGGGGGTAGGTTTAGGCACCACTGGGGAGGGTTAGGGTCAGGTTGAGGGTGAGGGGAGGGTTAGGTTTAGGCTGCGGGAAGGGAGTGTTAGGGGGGCACTTACCTTTCCACTATCGGGATTCTCAACAACGGGATGCCGCAATCGGTTATCCTGAGCACCGGCAAATCAAACCCAACCCGATAGAATTTATGCTATTAGCTGCACCAGCCTCAGTTGTGCCGGTTGTGTGCCATTTTTTCACTCTGCCAGTCCTTGGTCAGCTCCTCAATGACCTCATACCCATCCGCAAAGTGATGTCATACCCAACCCTTACTATTAATAGGACATTGGCGCAGGTTTCTGTATTGTAAGGGGAATAAGAGTGACAGTGGAGAATCGATGAGAGGATCATGATATAGAGTCAAAAAGGAAGGCAGTCTACTGAAAGGTAAGCTCTGCAGACAAGCTTAGTAACATCATCGGAGAAAACATGAATCATGTTATTATACATTCATCTCTGAATATCGAACCATTGCATGATTGAGTGGCTTGAGCGCCATCAAGACACAATACTATTCCAATTTTGTTTTTCCAGCTTGGGCTGACCGATTCTCCGCCTGTGAACCCCTGAAATTCCTAGAAGGTTTAGAGACGTTTCCTTACCCAATGCTTTTCTGTCACCAGGTGTCTTCATGCTGGTCGCTGGCGGTATTGTTGCCGGAATCTTCCTGATATTTATTGAAATTGCATACAAACGGCACAAGGACGCCCGGAGAAAGCAGATGCAGCTTGCCTTTGCCGCTGTAAATGTGTGGAGGAAAAATCTGCAGGTATGACAAAACGTTTTAGAGAACTTAACCAACAGGTGCGTTCCTGCTTCTCTGTCAGAGAGCAGATTCTATACCATCATTGCGTCTTCTGTTGTGTGGAAATGACATCAGAACCTCCCCTCATTTCACTGTAATCCTTGGCTGTAACCATGTACCAATGTCTTGGTTTTGTCCTCCATTGTCGTTGTCATGACCAAGTCACTGTCAGGAGATGGCTGGTAATAACGGACCTTCCTTACACTGAACGGGTCATTTTTGTACCTCATTACATTGTTTTTTGTTTGGAAAGAAAAAAATAGTTGTCGACCGCTGTCTGGAGACTAAAATTGCAGTGTTGTGAGTTGTTTGCTGTGATCGAAACACAGGTGAAGCCCACAAAATGGCTGACTTCCCTGTGTGCCTTGCATTGCTTCCAAGATGGCACTGGTTTCTCGTGAATTAATAAGCCACATTTCCATGGGTAGTGGTTTAGCCCCTAAAATGGTTTCCTCCATTTTGTGCCTCACACCACTCCTCCACGATGTCACTTGTTCCTATCAAATTAATATACTGCCTTTCATGGGCATTGGCTTAGTCCCTAAAATGGCTTCCTTTATTGTGTGACTCACACAGTTCCTCCTTGACGTCCATGTTTATGGCCTTCGCATAGATTTTGTTTTAGATCCAAAATGTCTGCCTTCATTCTCTGGCACTGGGTACACTTGCTCAGCAGTATGTCCTACCCAGTTAAACACAAACATGTCTTTGCACAAATTTACTTCATTTTGCAATGGTCTGCAAAATATCTGTGTATACGGTGTATACTTACATAATTAATGTATTTTAAAAATAAATAAATACATTTTTCCTGATGAATGTAATTAATACGACGCCTCATATCATAAAATATGCACAAACATACTGTACATGTAACAATGCATTTATTGAATCATTAGTGCATAAAATTAGCTTTCAGTGCCCAATCCTTGTAAAGCCCAATGCCAAAATTCACTTAAAAGATCTTAAAATCATTTTAAATTGTTTAAGTGCAAAAAAAGTACAATATGTAATGAACATAACTCCGTTACCTTGAACCATTTAACTAATCCCTTACTTCTCAAAGGCTTTCTTGCCTGTAGCTTTAAAAATAAAATTGTGGCCGGTCATTTCCATCTTAACCACTGTGAGATAATTGAGTTATTTTGGCTACAAGATCTGAGCGAAAGCCTGATGTACAGTAAGTAGCCATCTGAGGTCCCCTGATAGATAAGTAATACTTTATTTTGGGAAATTCTTTTTTTGGAGTCCATGAACAATGGCGCGTTGACCTTATGGGTCCCTGAACCGTGAAGTATTATTAAGCGTGTGGCAAACAACATCCATGCTATTCAACTGCAATCTTAGTCGGGTGTCTTATTTTAGTGCCCCGATATAATGGAGGAAGCCATTATATTTCCTCTACTAATATTTGTGAGACTGTTGCCTATGTAGTGACATCTCTGAGGCAAATGATGGCGGCCATCTTGTGGTCTGAACCAATCTTCATTAATTAAGGCCCCCATACATCTGAGTTCCGTTTACCCGACCCGACCAATTGATGATCGGCGATCTATCAGGAAATTCCTTTTTTTTTTTAATCCCTGATTTGCGGTCCTGGTTGAGATCCGGGAATCAAGATTTTTAAATATGTTTAATATTCCCGGTTTCCTGACCCAGCTGTCAGGGGAATCTGGAAATTGGGTCAATATGTCGCTCATGTATTGGGGGGGGCCTTTTGTTTAGTCCACAACATGTCAGCTTTCACTGTGTGCAGATAACATGTCCGAGGTAGTTTTAAAAGTGTGTGTGAATGGGCAAATAAAACCCCATTGCCTCAATGATGATAATAATTATTATAATAATAATAATGATAATAATTGTAATATATGACAGATAAGATTTGGCTCAATACAGATCTAGCAATTATAGATTGTAATCATCTACTCCGAAACTACTGCAGTTTTAGTTTCTATCTATACTTGCAGGTAATGATATTTACGTATGTGTGTATAAAGTTATTCATATTCTGTTGAATGTGATGTCGGACTAACCCTTCCTTTGCAGCCGGGGGAGCACAGAATTATGACCAAGTGAATCGATTTCATTGATGTAACATTGGACTGCACTTTCCAGATGGTCTACAGCAACATGGGTTCCTTACTGTTCCATACAACCCCATATATTTCCATGTGACCTCCATATACCACACCGAAACACATCCCTATGTGTCTCGGTCACCAAGATATAGTGGCTCTACAGACTCCAACATCATGGCTGCTGAACAGACACAGTCTCTCCCCATATTTTGGTGACATATGGATAACGAACCCATGTTTTTCCTGTAGCACAATGATGCGTGGCCACGTTGCTATTAATCAACTTAAAATTGACAACATGTGCTTATTTTAACATTACTAAAAAAAATAAATAAATACAGGTTTAAGAGGAAAAAACTAAAAAAAATAATTAAAAGTGCAGTTGCAATCTACATGCTCAAGATTGATTCCCAAATACTGTGTTGCGTGTGCTCTTACTATGACGTCCTGCAGACTTGGGAGACATAGACAAAATTGTACGGGCGGATGTAGGAATCACGGATAGGCCGCAAGATTTTTTGTCAGCATCTGGCTCGAAAAAAAACAGCAAAGAATCAACATGGCCGCTGCAGAGTACAAGTGGCATTTTAACTTCACCACAATTGGACATTTTAAATCTATTTTATTGCTTATTTAGTCTAGGTTGCAGTCAGATAGATTATAATATTCTACAGTATCTCAGGAAGGGGGGAAAAATCCCCGAAAATTGAAAGCTGTATTTATTTGCAAATGTTGACATTTATTTAGCATAAATTATCTTTCCAGCAGAGGGGCGCTGCCCCTTTAAACGAAGCTGAAGGAAAATGCTAATTGTTAGTGACCTATTTTTTTTCTAATCTCTTAATAACGTAAAGATATAAATCGTGTTTGCACTTGCAAATTTTACTAGAAACGCGAGCTCTGATTTTTTTTTTCCAAGAGCCTCATGCGCCAAAGACTTAGGGCATTACAAAATTGGATTTAAAAAAAAATATGTATAATTTATAACTTGACGAGAGAAGAATCCGGACACTGAATACTGTACAAATAATAAATTGGAGTTTGAAAGATGCCGACGGTAAGAAGCAATTTCCTGGTGTCTAGTCTCTCAGTAAACTCTCTCTCTCTCGTTGCGCGAGAGAAGTCTGCCGGCCAGGAGCAGTAGCCTCTCACGAGCACAATTTTCACTTGCCAACCTTCTAGAAAACCTCTGTAACCCCGTGTAAATGTAGGGGACCTTTTTTCTGTGCATTCTATGTGTGCATGTCACTCTGTGGGGATGAGAAGCTGTGAAAAACAATCTTACAATCTGAGACCTTTCCACAGGTGGGAACAACAGAAAACAAAAGTCTGACACGTTACTAGAAGGAAGGCAAGTGGAAAAAAAGATCTATTTTTTTTAAAGCAAAAATTTGGATTTGGGATAACACATGGAGCAATCTATAAACATTCCATGCCATCCATCCCGCTTTACTACCCATTTGTGCATGCCTATCTAAAAAGGAGAACAGTCGACCCTCCCCCCCAAAAATTTATCCCATCTAAGGTGCCCGGTCACCTGTGGAATAAATTTTTGTTATACCCTCCAGGGGTATAACAGAACCAGCTTCATCCTTTTTGCTTTTTCTCTGCTATCTTTTATGATTTAATTTTCTTACGCAATGTAAAAAAAAAAAAAGCTGACGCTTCTCTTTTTTTTATTTGCCATTTTCTTCTTTTTTAATTATAATTATTTCATTTAATTTTGAATTTTAATTTTTTTTTTGCTTTTGGAAAGAAATCCGCTTTGCGCCAATGCACCATTAAAATTTTTGAATACATTTTTTTTTACAGAAATCTCATACAATGACCGCTTTCTAATGCAGTCTTCTATCTTTCTTGTGACGTAGCCTCCAGATTACAGATCCTAGTCTCCACTAGACCTCCACCCAGTCCTTAGTGCCCATTTAGCTAAGCTGAGAATCGTAAACCCTGCCCAGCAAGATAGCATAGACCTTTGGGATTGGTCCCCGTGGTCACCATATTTTAAACATTTGTATTTAAACTTGATACAAAAACTAAAGCTATGGTATCTTGAGGGAAATAAAGTAACCACCGTTTCCCTTTGTAAATGAAACATATAGTTAGTGTGTCAGGATAGGAGCTATAGACATATTGACTGTAGTATGACCAAGTCCAGCTGGGGGAGTAGTTGGAGTTTGGTTGCGTCTTTAACCCAGAAAGCTGAACGCATTAATATGGGACTGGTGACCACTTTTATTGACGTGTCCCCATTAGTTGCCCATAGAGCCCTATAGCTATAGCTATGTACTCATCCTTAGATGCCATTTGAAGCCTCTATGAAATAGCATCTTGTCACATTGGACTATTTTCAATAGACACATAGTATAAAGTGAGGCACATTAGGTATCTAATTGATTATACATATTCATTTTAGGATAGAAAAAGTGGTAGAGCAGAACCTGACCCTAAAAAGAAAGCCTCTTTTAGGTCCATCACCTCTACCCTGGCCTCCAGCTTCAAGAGACGTAGGTCCTGCAAAGACACGGTAAGGAAGAAGAATTCATCTCTCTTTCTCGCTTTCTCTCTTTCTCTTGCTCTCTCTCTCGCTTGCTCTCTCAGAAGAATTCATCTTTCTCTCTCTATGTTTCTTTCTTGCTCGCTACCTCCTCCTCTTCCCTACATTCTTGGCTCTCCTTCTCTATCCTCTATCCCTCTACTCTCTTCTGCCATGCCATTGGTTGCTGAACGCACCATACAGAAGCTGCACATTGTACATACAGTGCATCCCAGCACCATGTTTCGTCAACAGTCAGTCATCAAATGTCACCAAATTAAATATTCCAGGCTCCATAAACGATCAAGGAGCCAATTTGTATATTTATATTTAAAAAAGATTAAATTTATATTATTTTTTTTTTAAATATCGCTTTTAAGACAATGGTCAATTAATAGATTTTTTTAAATTATTTTGTTTTTGTATTTTTTTTTTACCTTGCGTTTATTGGTGCCAATCTTCAAAAAAACAAAACAAAAAAAACCAAGACTTTTTTTGTGTTCTTTTCTCAGTGTTTTTCCTGTTTATTGTTGTACGCCTTTCCAGACACTGTATTTTATTTTGCCAAAAGTTTCACATCACTTAAGAGTCATGTTTGTGTTACGAGTTTATGTACTTAGTGTTTGTGATAGCAGAACCTTGCTGAGGAGAGACCCCCCCTCCCCCCACCTCTTCTCACCCCCCTCCCCACAATAAAATGAAATCTATTAAACCCTCCGAAATATGTTCCATTAATTCCAAATGCAACAATTTGCTTTCCTGAGATCCTGCCAAATTATTTTTTTCAAAAAATTTTTATAACATGGAAATACCTATATAGAAATAAAACTAAAAGTCAGAATTGTCAAACTGTATGTTACCGGTTTCCACTGTGTTTTTAAATGTGTGAGTTTGTTTAGAGTAAATTTGTTTAGACAGAGAATGTGCCAATATAATGTGTAGATGTATTATGTTCAAGGTTTGTATAATTTGTATAGTGTCACAGTTTAATCATACTATACTGACATACACACATCTATAATATGTCGTACATAACTGAGTAGAGTCTCTATATACACTTCAGATTACCCACTAGGCAACTTCAGCGAGCAACTAGGGCCTCAAAATATTGGGTGGATGGGAGAAGACAAAAGGTTGCACCATTGTTTTGCACTTGCAGTGTGGTTTTGCTCATCTTCCTTTAAGTAATTGTCAACAAAAAAAAATTCAGTTTTCAGATATGAATTGTGATGGTAAAAATGAAGGTAATATGTACTGTTAATTAATTCTAACCATAATTTTCCACAGCAGCTTTGTTAAAAAGTAAAGTGTAACAAAGTATTGTCTCCCTTCTCCATCACACCCCACGGCTGTTAGACATTTACTACAGAGAATGAAAGTTGTTTATATGGCAAACAGCTAATTTATCAGCCCGTGTATGCAGTGTCAGACCGGGGCATGAAAGGCCCACCGGGAAAATGAAGTGGTTGGGGTCCTAGTTTAGGGGTGTGGCCAAATGTATCATTCAAGTACACTGTCTGGAACCTAATCCCTATAGGCGGGGGTTGGCCCTCTAGAGGCGGGGGTGGGCCCTGAAGCAGTGGGACCCACCAGGGATTTTCCCTGTGTCCCGGTGAGCCAGTCTGACCGTGCATGTGTGTGTGAATTAACCAATCAATGCAAAATTCTCAGAGTAATTCACTACTAAGACTTTGCCAGCTGTAAGCAAAGGAATGGGACAGAAGCAAGCTAGATAGATGTGATGATATATTGGCCTCCTTTTCTTCAGATATATGATTTAGCGCATTGGTGTATAAGCTTTCATATACATTAATATTATATAATATGCGATAATATATCATGCCACGCACTCTCCCTGCCTCCTTCAGGTATATTGTATATCTAAAACTTTACTTTTACTTTCAAATTGAATTATTATAGATCAGCCCAAATAACACAAATTTAATATATCTTGTTTAAAGGAGCAAGAAGATTTGCGCCCATGCGGAAGATTTAACTATATACCCCCTCCCCCCAACTTACAGAACAGTGGGGTCCAATGTCCCGGATGCAATGACGATTTACACAATTCTCCTGCCAATTGCAGATGTGACTGGGGGTGAGTATCTCCCAAACAAGTGTCCAGACAGCAGACCACCACCATTCTGCCAGTTGGGTGGAGGCGTTTTATGGTTGGATCCTTAAAGAGGAACCCCGCCTTCAGAGGACTCTGTTGTCCAGACAGGGTAGGGTTATTATAGGCATCCGGTCTGTGATTTGGATGTATTTTGCTCTATATAGGAGACATATCTGTCTGGCAATTAGGATTCTGTGAAGTTGGGTTCCCCTTTAAGATTTGAGTCTCACCGAATATATAAATAACAAATATGAGCCATACTTGTCTTATCCTTTCTCTTCCAAGTGAAAATCCCCAGTCAAAGTATGGTTAGACATACTGTAAAACAATCATATTCTTTTATCTCACACGTGGGGCTCAAGGGCTGTAGACCCAGAGAGACAGGAGATAACCTGCTAAGATAAGAACTGTGAATTAAGTCACCATTCCATTAATAAGCTGCATTGTTGTAGGATAACATACTCATTGACTCGTCCTTGCTTAGCATAAATATCACAACAATCTTTATCTCTGTGCGCCCTATTGACCTTAACCTTGAGATTCATGGATTTTATGGTTCCTCCTCCGTATCCTGAGGATGCTATATGACCTCTAATCTGGGAAACCTATTATATAATACATTATAAAATCCAGAAACAAAACAGTATATAATTGCAGCAACTACTAAGTGAATAACGACACGGATGACTAAAGTGCATTACTGCACAGGCAATTTGAGGAGCACCACTACACAATTTAATGGGGAGGCAAGGTCAGGACAACCTAAATGTCATTTAGTATATTGTAGATATGGAGCTTCATGATATGGGAAAATCTCCCACTGTAAATCCCAAGTATTATGCATTATAGATCTCATGCATTATACATTCCACATCTTCTGCCCACGTACAGCCAGATGTAGCTCTTGAAGGACACATGTGTCCTGTATTATTTATGTCAAAGCTTTTAAAGCCCAACTCCTCTCAGTACAATTGTATGCTAGTGCTAGTATAAGCCTTTCTTCTAGTGCATAACCGTGCATCCTGTACACCAGGACTGGGATGCCCAATTTGAGTCGCAACCATCGGAAGCACCCTTGGGACTTGCACTAGTCCCAAGCTAGGTGCAGAAACTCCGTCAGAGTATGTTCTCCAGTGTTAGCGATTAAGCATCTGAGTACGCAACACGCCCATGTAAGGTCTACGTGCATCTAAATAGCCACCTCCCAGTCACTGGCCAGGAACGCCCAGTACAGTCCACAGTGAATGTGGCTACATCGGTGCTGGGAAGACATGCACAGTGCCACTTTTTGGGGCTCTTAATACAAAAAAATAACCAATTTACGATTCAGATTCTGGCCTTATGGACCTCAATTTAATAGTCCTTACATTATCAGGTGGCTAGAGTTCCCAGACCTGGCCTCATATGGTCGATAGTGCAGCCGACCAGCAGAGGGGGTCAAGGGGCGACCATGCCTCCATATACTGTATGTATGGATGCAATCTCAATTCAGGAGTCGGCTGAATGGCGGTCAGGTGGATCGGACAGATTTGATAACCAAACGATCCAGAAATCAGCTGTGAACAAGTATTGTTTCGGTCCATGTACTTAGCGATAATCACTCAAGCTGGTTGTTTGTTTGGCCTAATTTGCGCGATTATTGTGCAGCGTATGGTCAGTTTTAATTACACGTGTAATTCCTATCCAATGTAACCTCCTCCTGATGGCGGTTAGTAACGACTCTCCTTAAAGGAGTATTGGACACAGACGTGGTTCACAGCTGCCGTTGCAGTAATAATATCTGTGACTGAGTCCTGGACTCCACCCTTTACCACTGGGCATGCCACTGCTCCCAGTATATCCAGACCAGGCTTACCTACATTCTGGCTGCTCTCTGCGGGAGAGAGCAGCCAGGTCAGCTCAGAGGGCGGCCAGGGGAGGCTGTGGCGTCGAGAAGGGGGTGGACCGGAGGCGGGACGGGGCGGAGTAAGGGCGGAGCGGGGTCATGACGAAGCCTCTTTTATGCCACGCCCCCCGCTCTGTAATGCCGCGATCACCGGCATTACACTGCAGGGGGCGTGGCTATGATGACGCGATTCAGCAAGAATCGCGTCATCAACTGCCCGGACCGCCCACTTTACACACTAAGTGGGCGGACGGGCAGGGGGGGACCCCACGAATCGGGAGACTTGCCTGCTCTTCCAGGGGGCCGGGAGGGTCACCCGATTTTCGGGAGCCTCCCGGCCATTCCGGGAGAGTAGGTAAGTATGATCCAGACAAAGCGGTCTATTGACATAGATTTGGGTGGACATAAAGTGGCCGGAGATTAAGTACCAGCCAATCAGCTCCTAACTGTTATTTTTCAAACACAGCTTGTGACATGGCAGTTAGGAGCTGATTGGCTGATACTTTATCTCCGCCCACTTTATCTCCATCCAGGGCTTAGTAAATAGATCCCTTAGTTATAAAACAAATCAGAACTGGATTTTAAAAGTGAGCTCCAGTACAAACGCAACGTCCTATATTATTCCTATTTTGTTTGTATACAAAATAGGACTTTCTGACAAAACAAAACGTATTCAGTAATTTCTTTAACACCAGTGAAATGAAACAAAATTGTGCGGTCAGAATACTTTATTTTCCATACATGGGCGAGACGCCACAGCACTGAGCTGGCTGGTGTATAAGGTTAGCACAGCGGAGCATGCACAAGTGCACAGACTGCTACAGACATTCAGACAATGGGCCATTATTCTCAGAGCCGGCCTTAGGCATAGGCAAACTAGGCAAATGCCTAGGGCATTTGGTATGCTTAGGGGCACCAGCAGCTTCTGCTGATTAAAATGATATGCGGCATGCCTATATTCTGTGTGCGACTAC
The DNA here is from genome assembly GCF_028390025.1 of Pseudophryne corroboree. Classification (NCBI taxonomy): domain Eukaryota; kingdom Metazoa; phylum Chordata; class Amphibia; order Anura; family Myobatrachidae; genus Pseudophryne; species Pseudophryne corroboree. The sequence continues at coordinate 28,801,498 of NC_086451.1, forward strand.
GGCTGTATCTGCATACGAAATGCTATATTGCAGTGTATTCCCGGAAATCACTGTAATGTAGCATTTCGCATGCAGATACAGCCGCAGTCGCACACAGTGTATAGGCATACTGCATATCATTTTAATCAGCAGAAGCTGCCTGTGCATCCTAGCCACTCAGTAATGCAAATAAGATGCATTTTCATAAACAAAAGGCGCCCGACGTTAGCAGAGCTGCCAGCTGACTCATGCCAGGCATCTCCTGCAGAACTAGCGGCGGTGCTAGCGGGCACCAGCCAAAAATCTTGCCTAGGGCATCATATTGGTTAGGGCCAGCTCTGATTATTCTCAAACATTGTTGAATTCCTTTTGCCTTTCAGATAGAAAATGCAGGACAGCGACTCCGTCCGCTAGGCCTTCAGAAATGAAACAGCGGCAGTTCTGGCCAGTCTCCTTAGAGACAAATAGATCAGGACATGGAAACCAAGGGCTATGGATAATGGACCGGCAAATGTGCCTATGTCAGCTGCGTGGCAGCCTGTAGTAAGCTGTGTTCCCTGATGTGAGCTCACAAGCCACAAACACAGGCCGCAAAAGCTATACGAGATCAGAGCAGGATGGTCCACTGGGCAACCTAGCATCCTCCCTTTTTCCCAAAGGGCACCGAGAGGCCCAGATAAAAACTCTAACCACATTCTATGTGACTTTAAAAAAAGAAATAGAATGGAGTAGAGGAAGGGGCCCCACACCAGGACTCGTGGGATTTTTACTCAGGCTCTGATGACCATCAGTGGGGCTAGAGTAGGATGCCTTACTGTGTAAAAGAGCCATCAGGAAAACAGTATGTAGAAAGCACGGTTCGGTTAATTAACGCAGGTAGAGATAGATGATTAGTAATGAAGCTCTGCTAAGGAAGTTATTAAAATACTTTGGGATCAATATGTTACAATGGGGTCAAACAGTCTCAAGTTAAAATGAAGCAAATAAACTAAACTATGAAATATAATAATAATAACACTTTTGTATGTAAGGACTCCCTAAACAGAATAGGTGACAAAGCAGAGTAAGTCCTAATTCATGTAATAACTTGCCGATAATAATAACACATACAGGCAGGAAAGCACGGCAACCAATCAGAAAGTCACCGGATTAAATCTGATATCTGATTGGTTGACACTGCCGTTGTCATCATGTGATTGGTTATTTTGGCACAGCTGCATATCTTGAGGTGCTTTACTAGGGAAGATCTAATAAGATCTAATAACTGCTGTGCAATATGTTGAATATCTGTTTTGCACTGTACGCCCCCCCCCCCCCCCCCACCCCCGATTATTTAACTTGAACAGTTCAGGAAATTTGCACCGTTTCATTGGCGGTGATTCACGTCCAGGGTTATAGAGACTCTACACACAAAGGCAGAGCCTAGATTATATTACCACATATAGGGAAATGCATACCACACCTATGTCTTCTAATTGTAAGTGAAAGCAACTAGTTGGCTGACAGTACAATCTAATGTGTGTCCTGTATATCGTTATCAGTGTAAAAAATGTTCAAAGCAAACAATCGCCAGTAACCCACCTGCCTATATAACTGGCCCAACGTATTGTCATTTTTACAGACATTAAGCTCTGCAGACTGAAAGAGAAGCTGCATCGGTACAGTCCAAGCTTGGCCCAAGTTGATCCTCACCTCTCCTTTCTGTATATTTATATTTTACAGCAATACCATCCAACTGACATCACCGGTCAGCTAAATCTGTCCGACCCCTCTGTTAGCACTGTGGTGTAGTACAAAGAAGAGAGAGAGACAATGACTGTTCTGCTTGTGGATGGTATATAATGGACCTAAGACCAACGCGTTTCACATTTACATAATGGTAAGAGACGAGGTGGCATAAGGACTCTGGGACTGCATGTTTTACACACATCCCCTCCCTCTGGCTGGATTGTTGGATTTTTACACTTTTACTGGAGACAAAATTGAACTGAAACTTTGTTCCCACCTTATAAATTAGATACCCCTCCAGCCCGTTTGCTATATTTATTTTTTTCCGAAACGTCAAACAGTTGATTGGACCGTGAGAACAATATTTGAACACTACGAACACTTTGCATTATAATAATTGATCTTTTTGCTACTATATAAATGTTATTATCGATCCTATTCTGCATATAATTTTTTTTTTTGCATCTATTTTTTTATGCATCAATTTCTTTTTTATGCATTTATTTCAATAAGCATGGGTTATATATTTCTACACATGTATAATTCTGTGTGCAAACTCTTAACCACCTGGTAAATTATATTAACATATATTTATTTAGTTTTTCTAGGCTAACCCTTCCTTCGTGACTTGTTATAGTCCGTAACTCGATCTTAAAGCGGAAGTATGACAAAAAATTATATTTTGTACGCTGCGTTAGATTGAATATGATTGACCTTTTTATTTATAAAAAAATATATATAATAGAGTTGCCACATATTTAAAGTGGATCTGTTGATAAACACGGCAGAGGCGGCCATGTTGTGGACTGAACCAATATTTATGAGAAGGCAGCCTATGAGTTAACTAGGGACCGGTGACATCCCTGTGTCTTAGTGTTGTTCCTTAGTAAAATCGCTGGTATCTAGGCAACTGATCGGCTGTATAAATATTGTCCCAGCTGTGCAAAATGGCTGCCTCCGCTGTACGTAGGTGACTTGTCAACGTTAATTGACAGGTGGTATGGGAGTTGCTGCCACAGATTAATTATCTGAGCTCCTATCTAGTCAGTGAGAATTTTCATAGTTTTCTCATGCTTTAAAGCAGGCCTGGCCAACCTGTGGCTCTCCAGCTGTTGTGAAACTACACATCCCAGCATGCCCTGTCACAGTTTTAGCAGTCCCTAATAGCAAAATTGTGGCAGGGCATGATGGGACTTGTAGTTTCACAACAGCTGGAGAGCCACAGGTTGGCCAGGCCTGCTTTAAAGAGTCCCTGTCGCTTATACAGATTGGAGGCAGCCATTTTGTGGGCTGAACCTAATTAATTAGGTTGTGCTGCCTATAAATTCACTAGGAATTAGTGACAATTTAGAGGTATGAGGCACTTATGCTTCTATGTTGTCATTAGCTGCTAGTGTCAAGATAGGCTGCACTTTTACAACATATTTGTCCAGTCCACAAAATGGCCGCTCCCACTGTGTAGGTGACAGATATATTTTAACACAGGATGTAAAAGTTTGATTTGTTCAGATTGGTTAGTACTCATTGACAATGTAAAGCTAAAATAATGTTCAGTGAGGATTAATATGCATGCATAGTTGCCAACTATCCATAATTTTCAAGGACTGCGTGAGATTATTGCAATTGTCCCTGAATATTACCAAACTGGACAACAAAAATGATCTTTTTAGAAATAGTTGATGCAATTCTTATATCTATCCTTTTCCTCTGAATTCATATCTGAAAGTTTATTGAAGAGAGGTATTAAAAAAAAAGAAAAACAAGGTCATAATTCAATTCAGCCATGTCATGATGGGATTTGTAGTACCTCATGGTCTTCTGAGACAGTGCTGAGCATGACGCATTGACGCTCAGTCTGCATGGAAACTACTGGAAAATGTTGGCAGCTATGCTATTCACTTATTGTATAGGGCGGTGGTTCTCAAATTCGGTCCTTAAGGCACCCCAACAGTCCAGGTTTTAAGGTAATCCATGTTTAGGCACAGGTGACCTCATTAGTACTTCAATAGTTTGATTATACGATCTGTGCACAATCAGGGATATCCCTAAAACCTGGACTGCTGGGGTGACCTGAGGACCATGTTTGGGAACCAGTGCTCCGGTGAGAATTGTGCACATTTGCAGATATTGTGATATTTGTCAAGAAAAGGCAATGTGACATTATTTATAAGTTACTGCAATCAGTCAGATTCCCGGCATGTCAGGTATGGTATTCTGTCTGTATTTCCAGGACAGTAGGATTCAGGTGGCTCCGCTGTGGCTGCAAACTAGTCCTATATTAGTTGTAGTGTTCATTTTGCTATTTTGACACTTCAATAATCAAATAGATAATCTTCCAACGCTCCCTAATATGAACGAAGAAAGCAGCTAAACAATTTAATTGACTAAGCCAGAGGTTCCCAAACTCGGTCCTTAAGACAACCTAACGGTCCAGGTTTTAAGGATATCCATGGCTGAGCACAGATATTTAAATCATATTGATTAAGTTACTAATTAAGTCACCTGTGCCCAAGCTTGGTTATCCTTAAATCCTGGACCGTTAGAGTGCCTTAAAGGACTGCATACGGTACTTCGGGACTCAGCGATTTGTAAGTGATAGGTTAATAATGGAAGCGCTATTAAATGAATGCTGCTAAAATAAAGATATACTAAAATAAAAAAATAATAAAATAAAAGGAAAAAATACAATTAAAATAAATAAACAAATGAAAATAAAAAATAAAATAAATAAATAAATGAAAATAAAAATAAAAAAATTAATGAAAATAAAAATTAATTAAATAATCAAAATAGAGGCTGGACTCCAGCACAAGTAGCAGAAACAAACATAAATAGACAGCGATAATTATAGCCCCTTTCAGTGATAAGAATGTGGGTGATGCAACTTTCCCTCCCTTTCCCTAGTATCCTGCCACCGGGATCCAGGCTGTAGTGATGTTCCAATAATTTAATTATTGGAACATCAGTACAGCCTGGTTCCCAGTGGCATGAAAGGGGCTATAAACATATAAACATAGTCATAATTTTCTGTTTATGTTTGGTTCAAAAGGCCGCTATTTTGATTATTTCATTTTTATTTTTTATTTTCATTCTTTTTTTTTTTCTTTTTACTTTTCATTTTTTTCTTTGTTTCCTTTTTGTGTTTCCTCTTATTTTTATTTTATTTTAGTACACCTTCATTTTAGCTGCATTCATTCATTAGCGCTTCCATTGTTAACCAATGACAACTCAGTTAAACATGAGCTGAAAAATGTGGGATTTGATCCCTTATAACGGAACAGAATAATATTGAAATTGTGGTATTTTTGTAGCCAGATCTGCGATCCCCTGGCCCAAAGGTATTACTGTGAATAATGTATGGGTGTAAAAACCCAAATATTACACAAAGTGAAGCCGATGCACAGTTGAACGCACGTCTGTTCTGCGGATGGATCTTTGCGTGTTATCGTTCTGTGCATGTTGCGTCGCTGAGCGACCTCTTGCGGCTGAAGGGACGTAACTGGGTGATTATAGAGCGTTAAAATGTTGGCTAGTGTAGGTTTTGCGACTGTCAAGGGCATGTCAGCTGAACTGCGGTCCTATGTGGAGTTGGGCGTACACGGAATTACACCTGTTTTCAGACAGGATAATTCTCTTGTAGCCAGTGGCAGTGCAGGAGCACAGACTCAGCTAATTGCAGCTGCAATGGTGGCAGACTTACGTACAACTCTGCAGTCAATGGTCATGGACGAGGTTTCTGGAGGAAATTGATAACAGTATTGGGATTATGACAGAGGATCAATTCAGTGTTTCCGTAACGTCCCTATTTTGTTTTTTTGTGGCGTTAAATAGAGCAAAGATATTGGGGGAGATTCATCAAATCTTTTAGAGAGAGGAGAGAGATGACATACCAGCCAATCAGCTCCTAGGTGTCATGTTACACGCTGTGTTTGAAAAATGACAGTCGCTGATTGGTTGGTACTTTATCTCTCTCCAATATTTGATATATCTCCCCCATCATCTAGAACTCTCGGACGGGAGAGTAAACTGATAATATGGAAATATTAGACTGTGACGGATGTTTGACAAAGAGGGAAACTGAAACATATTTTTTTTACAATTGTACAGTACATGTTCTTTAACCATTTCATGTTCTTTAGCAAATTTACTATTCAGGATAGTGTATGTAATGCAGGATGACACCATTTACCTTGGGACTAAAAGCCGGATTTCCCATTCAGATGTTCCAACAGGCTACAGGCGTCATTACTTTTATTTAATTAGAGCCCCAATAAGGTAAGGCCGTGTTATAGCCTCAGTGAATGCTGAATTCTCACAGCACTTCTTTTACTGGAATTCCTAAAGCTATATATATATATATATATATATATACTGTATATATACTATTTATTTGTTTCCTATTGAGAGGAAAAGCACGTTTGCAACCTGTCAATTTTTAAGGTAATTGAGGCAGTCCCAATTATTGCCCCATGATATGAGGGTTTTTTATCACCATGTAAAAGGCTCTGATTTAATGCGAGCTTGGAGATAAAAAGGCCTTGCGGAAGTGTTGCCCATTGCAACCAATCAGATTCTAGAGTACTAGATAAATGACAGCTCGGATCTAATTGGCTGCGCTAGGCCACCAGATTTTGTTCTTCCGCTACTTTTCAAAACTGTTTACCTTGCCCATATTCCATCTATTGTGGCGGAGACTGGGATAGCGTCCAAAAATGGGAGGACGGTGGTGAGATGGCAATTGTGTCCAGCCTGTTGGTGAGGCTTAGATGGAAACCCTGCGCTAATGCAGTGTCGGTGCAGGCCCAAAATAAATTACAGCTGAGACCACGGTGTCCTGGTGGGCGGAGCCTAGTCCAGGCAGTGCGAGAAGGTAGCGGGAGAGTGTGGGGCCCTGGAGGGGAGACTTGGAGCCAGAGAGCGTAGTGCGGTGAAGGCGGGAAGGGGTGAGGAGAGAGTAGGTAGGCTGTCAGCACTGAATATGGGAAGGGTTTTGCCATACCAACAGTAACGTAATTTTGTGTAGAAAATACAATAAGTGCCACAACCATTTTATCGATTGGCATTGTAAATACAAAATATTTTGCATGTAGCACTTTTATAGAAACGTTATATAATTTGTTTTGAGATATGGCCTCAATGGGTGTGAGTCACTGAAATAAATGTATACAACCAAGTCTGAAACAGTTTAGGAACCACTGGGCTAGATCAACATTAATAATTATATATACAGGTCTCCCTCCATGCTAACATTGGTTCAGATCACAAAATGGCTGCCGTTCATTTTATAGTCTGTATTTTAGGATTTAAAAAACCTGCGCATCACATTTTCTTTTATTTTGTACCTGGATATTATAAATTGATTTATTTAAAAAGGGTCCTGTAGATAAAGTGCTTTACTGATGGGAATTTCTGTCACAATACGGTCATTTGTGCATTTAATATTTACAAGGGCATGACGTTGATTTCATAGTTTGTAGTTCTCCAAAGGGTTTGCATATGAAACTGGCCAGCACCGTTTGTTATAATTGGCTAATCATGAATGCTCCCCCTTGCCTGCTTTCGCATGAATGAGGGAAATCAGCATGCTGACATGACACTGAGTGATCTGTTATATGCCTGTCACCTACAAACCTTCGCGGCAGCCATCTTGTGAGCTGCTGAGGCAATGTTCCCGAGATTGTACTGTGACAATTCACTAAGAACTAGTGACTTGTCCTGAGGAATTGATTGGCTGCATTCTCATCAATATTGGCTCAGGTCCCAAAATGGCTGCCCTGGCTGAGGTAAATGGTGATGATGCAATACGACTTCTAACCTGTTGGGGCAGTGGAGAACATAAGACTGCAATACAGAGATATAGTATGTATTATGTTTGTTAGCATTTACCTTAATAACTTGTACACTGCTTTTTTACATCGTTTCTTGCAGCTATGCCTACTTAAAATTTTTCATTTTTATTATTCAAAAATGATGTAAAATTATGTAAAATTATAAAACGCCCTCTTATAAACAATACTTGCAGATAGTGCTCCAAAACTGGAGGGATTACACAGGTTACTTATTAGTCATGATCCTAAGACACCACTATTAAATATATGACTGTATGTGGTCCTACAGTAGGTAAGACTGGCCAAATATACATATCACTGTCGTGTATAATTAGGATTGATAAGGGAAGCTATGAAACGTGGCTGTCACTGCCAAAATCTGTTTCTATTAAATGGGAAGTGCACATGAAACAATTATTTTGCCCAATTAAAATCATTGCACAAGGTGCTGCTCAATAGATTATCTACTAATATCCAAATAAGGCCTTCAACATGAAATTGGCTGTTAAAAACAAACTTAGGCAGCAGCAGACTGTTTCTGCATTATTAGCCTGCAATTTCAGGCAGTTCTCAATGAAGTATCACAAGTTATTCTGGTAAATTAGTACCCAGTGTAATGATTTTTTGGGAGAGTAAATGTCAAAGATGTCATGATCATTAGAGCACATTTTAATCCGTGTTTTGTCCTAGGAGAGAAACTGACCAGTTAATAATATTGCCATATAATACCACTTTCATTGCAATCGAAATGGGCTGAAGTCAATTTGATCATGAACCTGGTGGGCAAGACTGCTTAGATTTGGAAATAAATTGCACACTCTATCTGTATGACGATCAGTCAACGGCCATGTAAGCTTGGGGGACATTGGCTAACTCGATTTGAAATCCTGTAAAATCAAATCCAATCAGATTTTCATTGGTAAGCCTGTCCACACACTGTACAATGGTTGATCAATTTGGTTGGATTGATCAGATTGATCAACCCAATACTTACTTTGTGTCCGCAGTTTTTAAGCCACTACATGTCACTGATATTATTGCAAATGTTGTCACTTTCTTTGCCTTATAAGTTCTATAATATATTGGACAATCAGCTAAAATATTATATCCATTTATTTCATCGTGTTTACTTTAATAAATTGTAGTCCTTAGTATCATATACTATTATATTGGTTTCTTTACCTTCTGATTTCTTTTTTGTCTGTTCCAGTGGTTCTCAAACTCGGTCCTCAGGACCCCACACGGTTCACGTTTTCCATGTCACCCAGCAGCTGCACTGTGTATGACCAACTGCCACATTTTAAAAATCTACAGGTGACCTGCAAAACATGAACCGTATGGGGTTCTGAGGACCGAGTTTGAGAACCTGTGTTCTATGCTATGCTGTATGTGCTAATGTCATATATATATATAATTTTCTTTTTTCTGTATACTGATGGAGTATTATTATGTTAGTTTATAGGACAGATGCAATTACAGGCGAGCAGCATCGCATGGTGGACGTTGCGCACATAACTGCAATTGCGGTGGCTCATTTATGTTTGCGTCTCCATGAGTTGCTAGCAAATAAGCGGCAGACGCATACCGCGCAGCTGTTCACGTGCAATTGAATCAGCCCCTATATGTAGTTAATAAACAGCCAAACAAAGTTGCAATGCAATTACAGATGATATATTTGATGAATTTTTGCATGCAGAGGAAAACTAGGAAAATATGTCAATTATCTATCGTACATGTAGTAAACGTCCAAAATCTGGACCGTGATCTGGTTAATATTTTGGGTGTGTGAGTCTGTAAATGATGGGGAATTTTCCCTTAAGTAGAAAAAGACTTGCGCTAAACCAGCATCAGGCAGCCTGCGGCTCGGTAACTGTTGCGGAACGTCCAAAAGACTGATGGGAGATGCTCGGACTTGTAGTTCCACAACTGTTGGCGAGCAACTGGTTTGCCTGTCTCACCACCAGATCATCGTTCGAGGTTCAAACCGCTAACAAGAGGGGTGATGTCAGATATATACATTTATAGTTCATATATATATATAAATATATATTGCTATAATTTGTTTTTACAAATTTGTATTCAAATTATATTATTGAATGCTCAGTCATTAGATGTTCTGGGTGACGGTTCCTGTATATGCCACATAAATGTTACAGAAATAAAAAGATATTTCCAAATAAAGTTCTTTAAAAAATATATTTTTGCCACTACTTTTGTTTTAAGTAATACAATAATATGTTATAATAATAAAAAAAAATATTACTTTGTTATTTTACTAAATCAAGTTTTTAAAACACACACAAATACAATGACTAAAAATAAAATGTTAAATTACTGTATGTTATTGAGAAGACATATATGGATGGAGGTGAAACACTGAGTATTAAAAGAGAATGACAAAGAATTTACACAAAAGTCAGATTTTGTTGAAGAAAAAAGTTCTTAAAACTTAAAATGATTTGGTTGCAAACGTACAATTTTATTTTTTATTTTTTTGCGGTTTTACCTATCAAATCAGTGGTTCCCAAACTGTGTGTGTGGCACCCTGGGGTGCCTTGGGACACTTGCTAGGGCGCCTTGGGTTGCTGGTCCAGGACCAGTTAAAATATTTATGGTCAATGTAATAGGCAAAACCAGGGCTGGTAGCTGTCAATCAAGGGCGTAGCTACCATTGGTGCAGGTAGTGCAGCTGCTATGGGGCCCAGAGCTAAGAGGGGCCCACTTTGGGTGATATGCCAGGGCCCTTACAAGCCTTTGACTTGGGGCTTTCAATAGATCTAGTTATGCCTCTTGACTTGCTCAATGTAATGTGGTATCAAATTAATTGGAGGGCATTATAATGTTTCATAATCTGAACTGGGAATCTGTAATGTGGCACAATATGAAGTGGCACTATAATGTGGCATAATATGAACTGGGCACACTGCATGTCATAATGTGAATTGGGGTCACTGTGTTGGATAATGTGTACTGGTGGCCCTACAATGAACTAGGGCACTACTATGGTTCATAAAATAAACTAGGGCACTACTATAGGGCATAACGGGTGTGGATCATTCAATCGACAGTGTCTAGGTTGACAATGTTTAGGTCAACCACTATAGGTCGACAGTCACTAGGTCGACAGGGTTTATAGGTCGACATGTTGTAGGTCGACAGGTCAAAAGGTCGACATGAGCTTTTCATGCTTTTTTGGTGTCGTTTTCTCCGTACAGTGACCGGGAAGCCCAAGTGGTGCACCGTGTCCCCTCGCATGGCTCGCTTCGCTCGCCATGCTTCGGGCAAGGTGCCTCGCTGCGCTCGGCACAGGTTACTATTCCCAATCGTAGTCCGCGTGGATCAAGTATGAAAAAGTAAAAAAAAAGAAAAAAAAGGGGAAAAACTCATGTTGACCTTTTGACCTGTCGACCTAGAACATATCGACTTAGAAACCCTGTCGACCTTCAAACCCTGTCGACCTAGTGACTGTCGACCTATAGTGGTTGACCTAAACATTGTCGACCTAGACACTGTCGATCTTCAGACCGGATCCCATAACATTAACTAAGGCACCACTGTGGTTCACAATATATTATTATGGGGCTTAAAATTACCAATTGCTGTGGATAGGTGTCTCTAGATGCATTAGGACAGGGGCCCTTCAAAATGTTGCTATGGGGCCCACAAAGTTCTGGCTACGCCCCTGCTGTCAATCATAAACTATTTGGACAAACAGAAGGGAATTCTGTCCCTCACAACATAATTGAACCTAAGGATGATATATAAACACAATTTACTTAATTTAAAAAAAAAAAATCAGAATTTCTCAATAAGAAACTTTTTGACCTAGGGGTGCCACGAAAACACCTCAAACTCTAGAGCGCCATGATTCAAAAAAGTTTGGGAACCACTGTGTTATACAATGACAAATATAAACACGTTATATTTTGGGTTGGGTATATGCCCATTTGTTGACTGTAAAGGGAAGGAACAAGAAAACGCTTCGTTTTTAGATATTTTTGGGGGTGTCAAATTATATGACAAAGTTGACAAAAAAGGAAAAAAAATCCATAGAACTCACATGATGTGTCGACCATTGCCATGTCGACCATTTTAACCCTTTGACCTTCTGACCATATGCATGTCAACATCTGGTGTCAACCTATTGACTGTTGACCTATCATTTGGATACCTGGGTCAACAGGGTCAAAAGGTTGACAACCAAAATGTCAAAAGGTACAAAAAGTCGATATGGTCAAAAGGCAGACATGGAAATGGTCGATACAAAAAAGGTCAACACAAGTTTTTTCTGGTGTAATTTTGTTTGTTTCATCACCTGTGACCCCAGTTAGTGGTAACGTAAACCCTCACGGGCTCTCTCCACTTGCCACGTTTCGGGGTTACTATTCCCAAATAGTCCACGTGTATAAAAAAAGAAAAAAAAAAAGAAAATCTCCCCAAAAAAATTGTGTCGACCACATTTGTGTTGATCATTGCAACTTTGACCTTTTGAACCGATCAATCTTTTCTACCTGTCAACCTTTTGCCTGTTGGCTTTTTTGACCCTGTTGACCTTTTGACCCAGTCAACCTATTGACTGATGTCTAGCCTGGAGTCCATATCCTGGAGTCCAAGTGAGTGCAACAGGCCTGGTGCAAATATGCCTTCATATTGTAAGGAAATCTTAACGCTACCATTCACTATTTTAAAAACCTCTATTAAAGGTATTTAAAAAATATAATAAAAAAAACCCCTTTAATTGACGATTCTAAAAAAACGTATGATCAAGGCCGTAAAATAACCATTGAAGCCTACATGGATTTTATATTAAACAAAAAAAATAACTATTTCCTTTTTCTTGAATTGCATTCAGCATAGGTACTCCCATCTCGGAGAGATGTAACTATAGAAAATTGCTTGATCTACCATGATCGATGACATTTTGGACAACGGTGGGCTTATGTTCTTGAGCAGAGATGGCCATGGATGGCTGCAAACCGTTGATGGCTGTTCACCGTAGATGTTATCATGACATAGATGTTAATCAACGATGGCTCCATCAATGGTGGTGACCAATGATGATTTACCCACCGACGGCCATCCCTGCCTCACTGACTCTGAGACAGTGGTGATTGGTGGGGCACATTTGGCAGTAATTAGCTAGAGGCAATTGTAGGTGAAGGGATTCTGCAGTAGCGGGGACTTGCTTACCAGGAATTGACAAGACTACCTGTAGACCACTTCTGGGACTCCTGGTGGTCCACTGCAATAAGGCCCTTTAAAGTGTTAACCAGATGGGTGCAGTTTTGGATACAGAAGGAGTTACACCCCCTAGTTGCACTATATACGGCACACGGGTATGTGGTGCCCATTTGATACACTCGGGCGTTTCCGATCAGTTTTTTTCTTGTACACCCGGGGCCTCCTGTGGGCTCGCAGCAATAACCGCTCGTAGCAAACGATGGCTGACCCCGTCAGGAGGCACAGTAAGATGCTCAGAAAGAACAAGGCAATGCCTACTGACAGAATATATAAGTATTCGAAAAGAGTGAAGTACTGCTGACAGTGGTCAAATGAATCCCTCTCAATTTTCATGATGGGAAACTGGTCCAGGTATTTCGGGACTCCGCACAGGGTCCTTTCCTTCTCTGAAAGACAAATATTCTTTCACTGTTCAATAAAACATGCACGTCAACCAGGTTTGTGTTTATTAATCCTAGTGGGAGCAGCCCTAATGAAACAGTGCCCTCCAGTGGCCAAATACATACATGACATTGCAGATTGCTGGATTGGGTTTACCTAACAAAAGTTTATGTGGTGACAGAGAACTAACTACCTGGGGCACTGCAGACAAGAGTCATAAGACTTTCTTATCAACATGTTCTGTGCACTGAACCTTTAAAGTGCAGCCGTTTTGTGGGCTTATTCAATGTTTATAAGAAACAAGCCTTTCACAAGGAGCCACTGGCATTACCGGTGGCTCCGGCAAAATGGCAGCCTCCACAGTGTGTGGACATGTGCATTAAATTGGTCTTGGAAGGAAATGTTTTGTAAATCACACAGGGTAGGTAGGTAGTTACCCAAGGGCTGATTTAGGGGCCAGGGCGACCCTAGGCTCAACAGCAATAGCCGCCCACCATCTGCCCAGTGTTATTAGTTATAGGACCGACAGTACTAGAACAAGCGTCCAAGTACTGCCACCCCCTCACCCCCCCAACAAGTGGCGCCCATATATGCACGTCATTAGTGAACATGTTTTCACAATGCATGGATGACAGAGCTTAGTGAATCTATTGCAGTTTGCCCTTACAGTATGTTTTATATTGCAAACAAATCAAGTAAAACTATAACCGTAGGGACATGCACCATTTTCTACACAGTGCTGAGCTGTACTTTTAACTCATCACATTCCACATTAAATAAAATTACTATTTGACTTTCCAGAATATGTGACCACTGATGCTAAATTGTATGTGAACCAGAGGTTTTTCCAGGGATTTTGTTGCACCAATCACGGCAATTTCAAACCTTCACTAACTTCTAATGCAAGGGTGTCCAAACTGCGGCCCGTGGGCCAAATGCCGCCCACAAGTGACGTGCGGTGGGGTGAGGCAGAGCCTTTCCTGTCATACTATCGTTTGTGCCAGAGTTTTTGACTGCATAAAGTATATGAAAAATACAAAGAATATGTTTGAAATATCTTCTTTGCATTATTCTAATATTTTTTAAAGCCAAAACTATGGAGTAAAAAGTCTATGGCAGGTGAGGCAGTGCCTCCCCTGGCAACTTTTCTGCCCATCTCTGATCAAAACTCGACAAATTTCCAGGAGTTTATGCTGCTGCACATGTGTATAAGGGTGGTCTTTAGTATGCCGGCTGTCGGGATCCCGGCGCACAGTATACCGGCGCCGGGATCCCGACAGCCGGCATACCGACACTTATTCTCCCTCGTGGGGGTCCACGACCCCCTGGAGGAAGAATAAAATAGTGTGACCGTGCCCGTAGCGTGGCGAGCGCAGCAAGCCCGCAAGGGGCTCATTTGCACTTGCCACACTGTCGGTAAGCCGGCGGTCGGGCTCCCGGCGCCGGTATGCTGGTTGCCGGTAGCCCGACCGCCGGCATACCGTAGTGAACCCGTGTATAATGCCCAGATGTACATTTTGGCTCATATATTGCATGTAAATCTGGATCTGGTGCTAGCCAGTGCCTCCTGAGCTATTTAGCTCACCGCACGTCCCGGCCGCCCACCCCCTGCGGCAATCTAGCCCTAGTGTTCTAGAAGGGCACCCTTTGTGTGAAACTGTGGAGGCACCGAGGTGGTGTGTGCCGCACTGTACTCAGGGGCTTGGATCTCTTCCAGCGTTGATCTTTGTGCCTCAGCATCCACGGCCAGAGGTCATAGATAGACAGCACAACTGTGTGCGCCAACCTGACCTGAGGGGGATCCGGTCTGAAGGTCGACACTGTCTAGATCCTCAATGTTTAGGTCGACCACTATAGGTCGACAGTCACTAGGTTGACATGGATGGAAGGTCGACAGGGTTTCTAGGTCCACATGTGCTAGGTCGACAGGTCTAAAGGTCGACATGAGTTTTTTTTTCCAAAAAATATTTTTTTGCATTTTTTCATACTTAACGATCCACGTGGACTACGATTGGAACGGTAATCTGTGCCGAGCGAAGCGGTAGCGGAGCGAAGGCACCATGCCCGAAGCATGGCGAGCGAACGCGGTGCACTAATTGGGGATCCCGGTCACTCTACAAAGAATACGACACAAAAAAAAAATTAAACCTCATGTCGACCTTTAGACCTGTCGACCTAGCACATGTCGACCTAGAAACCCTGTCGACCTTCCATCCATGTCGACCTAGTGACTGTCGACCTATAGTGGTCGACCTAAACATTGTCGACCTAGATACTGTCGATTTGATGAACCACTCCCGACCTGAGGTACACACATCTTTACAAATGACACGTTTCATGAACTGGGGAGCACTGATGTGTGACTTATGAATTGGGTGTGGAATATTATGTCGCCATTCAGAATGATATCATCTTCAGTATGTTGACATTTAACATGCCGACACCAACATAATGTCGCCATTGCCAGAATGGTATTTTAAGCTAAATGTAAGTCTAAGCCTAACCCTGAAATCAAGTGTCGTCTTTCTGCCGTAGACATTCGGATAATGTTGACATTTCATTAGTGTCGGCATTGTATATATATCAGCATTCTGAACATGTCGACACTAAAATTTGTTTATTCAAGATGTTTTTTTATTGGGAAGTACTTGTCAACATTCATAATGACGACACCACAAAGTTGACAGCTATGAAATGTCGATATTAAACTTGTTGACATCTACAGAATGCATACTTGCCTACCTGACCCTCTCCATGAGGGAGAAAATGCTCTGTTCCTGGACTTTTCTGGTAATGTATGATTGCCATCACCTGTAGTCAGCTAGGTAATTGATAAGAAAGGTGTTTCAGCACAGGTGATGGCAATCATACATTACCAGGAAAGTCCAGGAACAGAGCATTTTCTCCCTCATGGAGAGGGTCAGGTAGGCAAGTATGACAGAATGTCAACATGTGGAATGTTGATTCTTTAAAAAGACCGGCAGTGGAGGGTCATTAGGGGAAGGGCTATGGTCAGGGGTTAGGCACTTGGGGGAGGGGGCTAGTGTTAGAGGTTGGTGATACTGCCGGAAGATATCGCTGGAACCGCTAGTCCCAGCAGACAAGGTAAGTCACCACTAGACCTCCAGGAACCTTTTGCTGAGATTCCAATCATGTCAACATTCTCATGTCCACGTTATGAATATTGATTTGATGAATATTGACAACATATACCACAAACATTTTTAGTAGTTTAGTGTTTCTTAGAAGATTTACTTAGTTTAAAACCCCTGCCTAATTGCTGGGAGGCTGGGAGAAATAAATTTGTGGCCGCCCAAAGTCATTCATTTGACATGGCTCTGATGAAAATTTTGGACACTCTTGCTGTATTGCCTAGCGCCCACAAAAACAAGTGTTTATATGGAAGTGATGTAATAACATAGGTGGTCATTCCGAGTTGTTCGATCGTTGCCGTTTTTCGCAATGCAGCGATTAGGTGGAAAATGTGCATGCGCATGGTACGCAGCGCGCATGCGCTTAGTAATTTAACACAAAACTTTGGAGATTTACACAAGCTCGAGCTACGTTTTTTCAACGCTCGAGTGATCGTAGTGTTTGACAGGAAAGGTGCGTTTCTGGGCGGCAACTTGGCGTTTTCAGGGGTGAAAATGGGGTCCCCCCTTCCGAGCAATAACCAGCACTGGGCTGATAGCCCAGTGCTATGCCCCGCACCCCTGGTGGCGGTGGGTGCGGGGTTCATTGTATGCTAATACTGTTCTTTACAGGTGGCCTACAGGTCCCAGCAAGCCTGCCCCAGCATGCTGGCACTTGGAGAACCACAAGTGCCAGCATGCCCGGACATAAATGGCCCACTGGCACCTGTAGTTCACCTGTAAAGAATAGTAATATTGTTCTTTACAGGTGGCCTACAGGTCCCAGCAAGCCTGCCCCAGCATGCTGGCACTTGGAGAACCACAAGTGCCAGCATGCCCGAACATAAAGGGCCCGCTGGCACCTGTAGTCCACCTGTAAAGAAAATATTTAAAAAAAAAAACACTACACATACTTTAAAAAAAACCTTTATTAAACAGGGTCTTCACCTGGGGGCGGCGGCCTTTAAGCTCTTTTGCGTGGCCGCCGCCTTCCCAGGGCTTCTGGTGTCTTCACCTGGGGGGGCGCCACCTCCCCAGGGCTTCTGGCGTCTACCTCCGGCGTCTTCACCTGGGAGGCGGCGGCCTGTAAGCTCTTTTGCATGGCCGCCGCCTTCCCAGGACTTCCAGCATCTTCACCTGATGGGCGGCGGCTGCTAAGCTCTTTTGCATAGCCGCCGCCCATCCAGGACTTCCGGCGTCTTCGGTCTTCAGGAGCTCTTCTCAGCTCCTCCTCCGCCGTCGGACTGACAGCCGCTGCCTCGCGCTGACTTATATAAGTCAGCGGAGGGGGCGGGGTGATGACGCGGCGAGCCATGATTGGCTCGCGGCGGCCATCTTGAATTTAAAAAATGACGCTAAGGCGCCATTTTTGAAATGGGTACCGCTTCCGCTGCCAAACTCTGCTGAACTGTACGTACTGCCGCGTCCCGCCGCCGCTACCGCCGCCCGCATCACCGCCGCCAGCACCTCCGCCGCCAGCACCTCCGCCGCCCGGCCCGCCGCATCCCGCACCTCCGCCGCCCGCACCTCCGCCGCCACTGACGCCCACACAGTGATTGACAGCGGATCCAGTGACGGATCCGCTGGCCAATCACTGTGGCCTCACTGACAGGGGACGTGCTTTCATAGGTTGAAAGCACGTCCCTGTAGGAAAGCGGCACCTCTAATGGTGCCGCTTTCCCATACAATTTCAATGGGCTTTTCCTGCCCATTGCTAGGCCCCGCCCGCGCCCGCCCCCTGCTCCCATATCTTTTATTAATCACTACGGGAGGCACCACGATCGGTGCCTCCCAAACTGATTTTACACAGTTTAATCATGAGTAAAATAATAAAGAAGATACTTATGTGTCATAAGTATCTTCTTTGTATTATTTTACTCATTAATGACAGGGGAGGCACTGCCTCCCCTGACTGCACGTCCCTGATGGGGCCAGAGCTGAGAGGGGCAACCTTCCCTGTCACAGTTACATGTGTTATATACAGGGTGTAGCTACCATAGGTGCAGGGAGTGCAGCTGCTATGGGGCCCAGAGCTGAGAGGGGCCACCTTCCCTGTCACAGTTACATGTGTTATATACAAGGGTGTAGCTGCCATAGGTGCAGGGAGTGCAGCTGCTATGGGGCCCAGAGCTGAGAGGGGCCACCTTCCCTGTCACAGTTACATGTGTTATATACAAGGGTGTAGCTGCCATAGGTGCAGGGAGTGCAGCTGCTATGGAGCCAAGAGCTGAGAGGGACCCCCCACCTTCCCTGTCACAGACACATGTGATATATACAAGGGTGTAGCTGGCATAGGCGCAGGGAGTGCAGTTGCTATGGGGCCCAGAGCTGAGAGGGGCCACCTTCCCTGTCACAGTTACATGTGTTATATACAGGGTGTAGCTACCATAGGTGCAGGGAGTGCAGCTGCTATGGGCCCAGAACTGAGAGGGTCCATCTTCTCTATCACAGTTACATGGTTTATATAAAAGGGTGTAGCTACCATAGGCGCAGACAGTGCAGCTGCTATGGGGCCCAGAGTTGAGAGGGGCCACCTTCCCTGTCACAGTTACATGTGTTATATACAGGGTGTAGCTACCATAGGTGCAGGGAGTATAGCTGCTATGGGGCCCAGAGCTGAGAGGGGTCACCTTCTATATCACAGTTACATGTGTTATATACAAGGGTGTAGCTACCATAGGCGCAGGGAGTGCAGTCGCTATGGGGCCCAGAGCTGAGAGGGGCCACCTTCCCTGTCACATTTACATGTGTTGTATATAGGGTGTAGCTACCATAGGTGCAGGGAGTGCAGCTGCTATGGGGCTCAGAGCTGAGAGGGGCCACCTTCCCTGTCACAGTTACATGTGTTATATACAGGGGCGTAGCTACCATAGGTGCAGGGTTTGCAGCTGCTATTGGGCACAGAGCTGACAGGGGCTACCTTTCCTGTCACAGTTACATGTGGTATATACAGGGGCATAGCTACCATAGGTGCACGGAGTGCAGCTGCTATGGGGCCCAGAGCCGAGAGGGGCCACCTTCCCTGTCACAGTTACATGTGTTATATACAGGGGTGTAGCTACCATAGGTGCAGGGAGTGCAGCTGATATGGGGCCCAGAACTGAGAGGGGCCACCTTCCCTGTCACAGTTTCATGTGTTATATATAGAGGGTGTAGCTTCCATAGGTGCAGGGAGTGCAGCTGCTATGGGGCCCAGATCTGAGAGGGGCCACCATCCCTGTCACAGTTACATTTGTTATATACAGGGCGTAGCTACCATAGGTACAGGCAGTGCAGCTGCTATGGGGCCCAGAGCTGAGAGGGGCCACCTTCTCTATCACAGTTACAGGTGTTATATACAGGGGTGTAGTTATCATAGGTGCTGGGAGTGCAGCTGCTATGGGGCCCAGAGCTGAGAGGGGCCACCTTCCCTGTCACAGTTACATGTGAAATATACAGGGGTGTAGCTACCATAGGTGCAGGAAGTGCAGCTGCTATGGGGCCAGAGCTGAGAGGGGCCACCTTCTCTATCACAGTTACAGGTGTTATATACAGGGGTGTAGTTATCATAGGTGCAGGGAGTACAGCTGCTATGGGGCCCAGAGCTGAGAGGGGCCACCTTCCCTGTCACAGTTACATGTGTTATATACAAGGGTGTAGCTACCATAGGTGCAGGAAGTGCAGCTGCTATGGGGCCAGAGCTGAGAGGGGCCACCTTCTCTATCACAGTTACATGTGTTATTTACAAGGGTGTAGCTACCATAGGTGCAGGGAGTGCAGCTGCTATGGGCCCAGAACTGAGAGGGTCCATCTTCTCTATCACAGTTACATGGTTTATATACAAGGGTGTAGCTACCATAGGTGCAGACAGTGCAGCTGCTATGGGGCCCAGAGCTGAGAGGGGCTACCTTCCCTGTCACAGTTACATGTGTTATATACAGGGTGTAGCTACCATAGGTGCAGGGAGTATAGCTGCTATGGGGCGCAGAGCTGAGAGGGGTCACCTTCTATATCACAGTTACATGTGTTATATACAAGGGTGTAGCTACCATAGGTGCAGGGAGTGCAGCTGCTATGGGCCCAGAACTGAGAGGGTCCATCTTCTCTATCACAGTTACATGGTTTATATACAAGGGTGTAGCTACCATAGGTGCAGACAGTGCAGCTGCTATGGGGCCCAGAGTTGAGAGGGGCCACCTTCCCTGTCACAGTTACATGTGTTATATACAAGGGTGTAGCTACCATAGGTGCAGGAAGTGCAGCTGCTATGGGGCCCAGAGCTGAGAGGGGCCACCTTCTCTATCACAGTTACATGTGTTATTTACAAGGGTGTAGCTACCATAGGTGCAGCTGCTATGGGCCCAGAACTGAGAGGGTCCATCTTCTCTATCACAGTTACATGGTTTATATACAAGGGTGTAGCTACCATAGGTGCAGACAGTGCAGCTGCTATGGGGCCCAGAGCTGAGAGGGGCTACCTTCCCTGTCACAGTTACATGTGTTATATACAGGGTGTAGCTACCATAGGTGCAGGGAGTATAGCTGCTATGGGGCCCAGAGCTGAGAGGGGCCACCTTCCCTGTCACATTTACATGTGTTGTATATAGGGTGTAGCTACCATAGGTGCAGGGAGTGCAGCTGCTATGGGGCCCAGAGCTGAGAGGGGCCACCTTCACTGTCACAGTTACATGTGGTATATACAGGGGCGTAGCTACCATAGGTGCAGGGTTTGCAGCTGCTATGGGGCACAGAGCTGAGAGGGGCTACCTTTCCTGTCACAGTTACATGTGGTATATACAGGGGCATAGCTACCATAGGTGCACGGAGTGCAGCTGCTATGGGGCCCAGAGCCGAGAGGGGCCACCTTCCCTGTCACAGTTACATGTGTTATATACAGGGGTGTAGCTACCATAGGTGCAGGGAGTGCAGCTGATATGGGGCCCAGAACTGAGAGGGGCCACCTTCCCTGTCACAGTTTCATGTGTTATATATAGAGGGTGTAGCTTCCATAGGTGCAGGGAGTGCAGCTGCTATGGGGCCCAGATCTGAGAGGGGCCACCATCCCTGTCACAGTTACATTTGTTATATACAGGGCGTAGCTACCATAGGTACAGGCAGTGCAGCTGCTATGGGGCCCAGAGCTGAGAGGGGCCACCTTCTCTATCACAGTTACAGGTGTTATATACAGGGGTGTAGTTATCATAGGTGCTGGGAGTGCAGCTGCTATGGGGCCCAGAGCTGAGAGGGGCCACCTTCCCTGTCACAGTTACATGTGAAATATACAGGGGTGTAGCTACCATAGGTGCAGGAAGTGCAGCTGCTATGGGGCCAGAGCTGAGAGGGGCCACCTTCTCTATCACAGTTACATGTGTTATTTACAAGGGTGTAGCTACCATAGGTGCAGGGAGTGCAGCTGCTATGGGGCCCAGAGCTGAGAGGGGCCACCTTCTCTATCACAGTTACAGGTGTTATATACAGGGGTGTAGTTATCATAGGTGCAGGGAGTACAGCTGCTATGGGGCCCAGAGCTGAGAGGGGCCACCTTCCCTGTCACAGTTACATGTGTTATATACAAGGGTGTAGCTACCATAGGTGCAGGAAGTGCAGCTGCTATGGGGCCAGAGCTGAGAGGGGCCACCTTCTCTATCACAGTTACATGTGTTATTTACAAGGGTGTAGCTACCATAGGTGCAGGGAGTGCAGCTGCTATGGGCCCAGAACTGAGAGGGTCCATCTTCTCTATCACAGTTACATGGTTTATATACAAGGGTGTAGCTACCATAGGTGCAGACAGTGCAGCTGCTATGGGGCCCAGAGCTGAGAGGGGCTACCTTCCCTGTCACAGTTACATGTGTTATATACAGGGTGTAGCTACCATAGGTGCAGGGAGTATAGCTGCTATGGGGCGCAGAGCTGAGAGGGGTCACCTTCTATATCACAGTTACATGTGTTATATACAAGGGTGTAGCTACCATAGGTGCAGGGAGTGCAGCTGCTATGGGCCCAGAACTGAGAGGGTCCATCTTCTCTATCACAGTTACATGGTTTATATACAAGGGTGTAGCTACCATAGGTGCAGACAGTGCAGCTGCTATGGGGCCCAGAGTTGAGAGGGGCCACCTTCCCTGTCACAGTTACATGTGTTATATACAAGGGTGTAGCTACCATAGGTGCAGGGAGTATAGCTGCTATGGGGCCCAGAGCTGAGAGGGGTCACCTTCTATATCACAGTTACATGTGTTATATACAAGGGTGTAGCTACCATAGGTGCAGGGAGTGCAGCTGCTATGGGGCCCAGAGCTGAGAGGGGCCCACCTTCCCTGTCACAGATATATGTGTTATATGGAACATCTAAAGCTACATCGCTGGACTGTATATGAGAGACTTTACTGCAGCATCTAAAAGACTTTGATTAGACCATGAAATATAGATTAACTTTTCTATTATCAATAATATCTTACCATTAACTTTCTGAGCATTGTCAATCATCCAAGATAAAAGATATTGAATCTGACACGTGCACATCCAGGGGTTCCCATCTAGCCTCAGTTGCTTTAGCACCGGTAGGTTGTACAGAATTTCTACCCTCAGGCCAGTCAGGGCATTGTTGTGTAAATAAAGTATTTGCAGATTCACCAGGGGCTCTAGAACCCCCGGGTACAGCCTGGCAAGCCGGTTGTTGCCTAAATTTAAAGCGGTTAGCCTGGACAGCGGTCGGAAAACCTCTGGCTTCAGAGTGGTCAGCTGGTTGCTACTAAGGTCCAAGGAGCTGAGGTTGTGCAGGTGGCGGAAAGCCTGAGGGTCAATATTGGAGATGACATTGTTCTGCAACTCCAGACACTGAAGGTATGGGTACTTGTTGAATGACAATGTCTTCAGGGCGGTGATCTTATTGTAGGCCATCAGCATCGTATGAGTGTCTACTTCCATGTCTTCTGGAATAAAATATAGACCTTTCCCATAGCAGTCTATGACTCCTCGTAGGCAACTACAGACATCGGGGCAAGAAAAGATCTGAATGACTCTTAAACTTACAAGTGTCAAGTATAAGGAGACCTCCACAAAGCCCTTCATCGCTTGGTGGTGTATGCTCCATCCAATTTGGCAGCAATAATTACCAAGGGAAAGTATTTGAAAACTTTCCAAGGTCCAAAGACAAACCTGAGAGGTAGACCTCAAGCATCTCCTAGTCCCTTCCAGACCACCACAAAAGATTTCCCAAGTTCTGTGAACCACCTTCTAAGTTTGGTACGCACAGGTATACTGGAGCAATTTACTAAACTAGTCCTAAAGTCTTAGCAAATGACAGGTCACATGAGCTGAGCAAATATTAGCAGAGATTAATCAAGGGTTATGTGGCCGGTGTATTTGTGCATTGTTCTGCTATTGACTGAGGAACGAGGCACAGCTCCACCCTCCAGAATAGAGAAAGAGATGAAGATTTCTCACCGTGCACAGAAAGGACATACTGTGAGAGATTAAGAAGGTGGATATAATGTTATTGACACTAGGGGATGAAACTTCTGAAGCTTCCTCATCGCTCAGGCTGGAATATAATAAATAGTTTATGAACTGACTAATTGTGAGACATTAAAGCGATATTATACTGAAAAACAATACGTATGGGGACACTCTCCTTTAAGTATACTGCAAATCCCCCGGTTAGCATATTGTGTCTGATGCCTTGCCTCTACTCTGTAATGAAGGGGCTCCGAGAGGCGCAAGTCTTTGGTGTTAGTGTACTGCCATGCGCATATTGCTGCCAGTCCTTTGTAACATCAGATCCCTGGCCCCTAGGACTGTAAAGTGGGATCAGACCTAGCAGTCAGTGCTAGGTGATTGCCAGTGATACTTTCCTCATTACTGCTCAGTGTCCTTTAAGATTATGGGGTATATGCAATTCCGGGCGAATTGAGGCATTTTTTCGCCCGTTTTTAAATTCGACACAATTCGACCGTCGAATTCCGGCCGGCGGGTGCCGGAATTCGACATATTCAATAAAAAACGGATTCGACAGTCCCGCTGTCGAAAAACGGACCAATTGACGGATAAGTGCGTCCTGGATTCGACTTTTCGGACGGCATAAAAATCGTTAAAAAACCCGGAAAAAAATTGCGTAGGGTCCCCCCTCCTAAGCATAACCAGCCTCGGGCTCTTTGAGCTGGTCCTGGTTGTAAAAATACGGGGGGAAAATGGACAGGGGATCCCCCGTATTTTTAGAACCAGCACCGGGCTCTGCGTCTGGTCCTGGTGCAAAAAATACGGGGGACAAAAAGCGTAGGGGTCCCCCGTATTTTTTGAACCAGCACCGGGCTCCACTAGCTGGGGAGATAATGCCACAGCCGGGGGACACTTTTATAACGGTCCCTGCGGCCGTGGCATTAAATACCCAACTAGTCACCCCTGGCCGGGGTACCCTGGAGGAGTGGGGACCCCTTAAATCAAGGGGTCCCCCCCTCCAGCCACCCAAGGGCCAGGGGTGAAGCCCGAGGCTGTCCCCCCATCCAAGGGCTGCGGATGGGGGCTGATAGCCATGTGTAAAAATGAAAGAATATTGTTTTCTGCAGAAGAACTACAAGTCCCAGCAAGCCTCCCCCGCAAGCTGGTACTTGGAGAACCACAAGTACCAGCATGCAGGGGGGGGGGGTATCGGGCCCGCTGGAGTTCTTCTGCAAAAAAAATACCCAAATAAAAACAGGACACAGACACCGTGAAAGTAAAACTTTATTACATACATGCCGACACACATACTTACCTATGTTGACACGCTGACTCTGTCCACACGTCTCCAAGTAGAATCCGGGGTACCTGAAAATAAAATTATACTCACCTAAATCCAGTGTGTCCTGTTATTATTTGTAATCCACGTACTTGGCAAAAAAACAAACCGCATTTACCTGATCCACACGGACTGAAAGGGGTCCCATGTTTACACATGGGACCCCTTTCCCCGAATGCTGAGACCCCCGTGACTCCTGTCACAGAGGGTCCCTTCAGCCAATCAGGGAGCGCCACGTCGTGGCACTCTCCTGATTAGCTATGCACGTCTGAGCTGGCAGACAGCGCATTGCACAGCCCCTCCATTATATTCAATGGTGGGAACTTTGCGGTCAGCGGTGAGGTCACCCGCTGTCAGCGTGACCGCGGGTAACCTCACCGCTGACCGCAAAGTTCCCACCATTGAATATAATGGAGGGGCTGTGCGATGCGCTGTCTGCCAGCTCAGACGCACAGGCAATCAGGAGAGTGCCACGACGTGGCGCTCCCTGATTGCCTGAAGGGACCCTCTGTGACAGGAGTCATGGGGGGTCTCAGCGTTCGGGGAAAGGGGTCCCATGTGTAAACATGGGACCCCTTTCAGTCCGTGTGGATCGGATAAATGCAGTTTGTTTTTTTGCCAAGTACGTGGATTACAAATAATAACAGGACACTAGATTTAGGTGAGTATAATTTTATTTTCAGGTACCCCGGATTCCGAGACGTCGACAGATGGAGACGTGGACACAGTCGGCGTGTGAACATAGGTAAGTATGTGTGTGTCGGCATGTATGTAATAAAGTTTTACTTTCAAGGTGTGCGTGTCCTGTTTTTATTTGGGTATTTTTTTTTGCAGAAGAACTACAGGTACCAGCGGGCCCGTTTCCCCCCGCATGCTGGTACTTGTGGTTCTTTTATTTTTCAATATTCTTTTATTTTTACACATGGCTATCAGCCCCCCATCTGCAGCCCTTGGATGGGGGGGACAGCCTCGGGCTTCACCCCTGGCCCTTGGGTGGCTGGAGGGGGGGGGGGCCTTGATTTAAGGGATCCCCACTCCTCCAGGGTACCCCGGCCAGGGGTGACTAGTTGGGTATTTAATGCCACGGCCGCAGGGACCGGTATAAAAGTGTCCCCCAGCTGTGGCATTATCTCCCCAGCTAGTGGAGCCCGGTGCTGGTTCAAAAAATACGGGGGACCCCTACGCTTTTTGTCCCCCGTATTTTTTGCACCAGGACCAGACGCAGAGCCCGGTGCTGATTCTAAAAATACGGGGGATCCCCTGTCCATTTCCCCCCCGTATTTTTTACAACCAGGACCGGCTCAAAGAGCCCGAGGCTGGTTATGCTTAGGAGGGGGGACCCCACGCATTTTTTTTTCAGAATTTTAACCCATTCCCACCCCTTCCCACTGAAAACCATGCTCTCTCAATTTTAGTCAGTTAAAAAAAAAATATTATTTAAAAAATATATAAATAATAGTTGAAAATCCTAATAGACAAACCAATTACCTAATCCCTTCTAATATAAATAGATATGCTATTAGCAATAAAAAAAACACAAAAAAAACACGTTTTAATTTTTTTTTATTAGATTCCGCCAGCAAAGTGAGGCGGAATGAAATGGACGAATTTACTGTCGAAAAGCACTGTTGTCGAATCGACATTCTTCAATTGAATATACTTTTGTGGAAAAGCCGCATTTTTACCATTGCAGACAGGGCCGGTGCTAGGGTGTTCGGCGCCCCCTGCAAACTATAAATTTGCGCCCTCCCATATTCCGTTGGCGTGCACCGGGAAAAGGGGTGTGGTCTCACACGTAAGGGGCATGGCCACACAATAGTACCCTCATTTAAAATTACGCCACAATGTAGCACAATCTTATTCATCTTATACGTAATGCCTTACCCGTAGTAGTAGCGTCCTTATATGTAATGCACCCCAGTAGTACCATCCTTATACATAATGCCCCCCCAGTAGTAGTAGCCTCCTTATACATAATGCCCCCCCAGTAGTAGGAGCATCCTTATACATAATGCCCCCCCAGTAGTAGACGCGTCCTTATATGTAGTGCACCCTAGTAGTAGAAGCATCCTTGTACGTAATTCCCCCCTAGTAGTAGTAGCGTCCTTAGAAACATAGAAACATAGAATTTGTCGGCAGATAAGAACCACTTGGCCCATCTAGTCTGCCCCTTTTAAAGTCCTTATACGTAATGCCCCCCAGTAGTAGTAGCATCGTTACGCATAATGCCCCCCCTGTAGTAGTAGCGTCCTTATACGTAGTGCACCCCCAGTAGTAGAAGCGTCCTTATACGTAATTCCCCCCTAGTAGTAGTATCGTCCTTATATGTAATGCCTCCCAGTAGTAGTAGCGTCGTTACGCGTAATGCCCCCCCTGTAGTAGTAGCGTCCTTATACGTAATGCACCCCAGTAGTAAAAGCGTCCTTATACGTAATGGCCACCCCACTAGTAGCGTCGTTTCACGTAATGCCCCCTCTGTAGTAGTAGCGTCCTTATACGTAATGCACCACCAGTAGTAGAAGCGTCCTTATACGTAATGGCCACCCCACTAGTAGCGTCGTTTCACATAATGCCCCCCGTGTAGTAGTAGTAGCGTCCTTATATGTAATGCCCTCCTGTAGTAGTAGCGTCCTTATACGTAATGCCTCAGTAGTAGTAGTAGCGTACTTATATGTAATGCCCTCCTGTAGTAGTAGCGTCCTTATACGTAATGCCCCCCCCAGTAGTAGTAGCGTCCTTATACGTAATGCCCCCCCAGTAGTAGTAGCGTCCTTACATGTAATGCCTCCCCAGTAGCAGCGTCGTTATACGTAATGCCCCCCGTGTAGTAGTAGTAGCGTCCATATGTAATGCCCTCCTGTAGTAGTAGCGTCCTTATACGTAATGCCTCAGTAGTAGTAGTAGCGTACTTATATGTAATGCCCTCCTGTAGTAGTAGCGTCCTTATACGTAATGCCTCAGTAGTAGTAGTAGCGTACTTATATGTAATGCCCTCCTGTAGTAGTAGCGTCCTTATACGTAATGCCCCCCCAGTAGTAGTAGCGTCCTTATACGTAATGCCCCCCCAGTAGTAGTAGCGTCCTTACATGTAATGCCTCCCCAGTAGCAGCGTCGTTATACGTAATGCCCCCCGTGTAGTAGTAGTAGCGTCCATATGTAATGCCCTCCTGTAGTAGTAGCGTCCTTATACGTAATGCCTCAGTAGTAGTAGTAGCGTACTTATATGTAATGCCCTCCTGTAGTAGTAGCGTCCTTATACGTAATGCCTCAGTAGTAGTAGTAGCGTACTTATATGTAATGCCCTCCTGTAGTAGTAGCGTCCTTATACGTAATGCCCCCCCAGTAGTAGTAGCGTCCTTATACGTAATGCCCCCCCAGTAGAAGTAGCGTCCTTACTTGTAATGCCTCCCCAGTAGCAGCGTCGTTATACGTAATGCCCCCCCAGTACTAGCGTCCATAAAGTGCGTGTACACAGACATACCTCACACACACACAATTCACACATACACATACACGCCCACCATATACACACACACACATACACACCCACCATATACACACACACAAACATATACACACACCACTTACCTAAGCCAGTCTCCCTCTGTACTGCAGCCTGGTCCATGTAGCTCTGCCCCCTTCTGTCCCATTTAGCCGCGCCCCCTTCTGTCCCATTTAGCTCCGCCCCCTTCTGTCCCGTACACAGCCGCTGTCACACAGGGGAGGGGAGGAGAGGGAGGAGGCTTTTCATGCTGCAGGCGCCGCTGCCAGTGACTGTCATACAGTGACAGACACAGCAGCAGCAGCAGCAGGGGGGACAGGACGGTGCAGCAGCAGGGAAGGGATGCAGAGCAGGGGGAGCGTCTCTCCGTCCCAGCGCCTCCCTGCACTGCATCCCTTCGCTGAGCGGGTAGCGCCGGGCCTGACTGCAGACATGTCGAATTTGTGAACTGTCGAATTTGAAAAAGTCGAATCTGAAAAGTCTGTTTTTTGTCGAAAATGCCCCGTTTTTCGACATTTTCGGCAATTCAACCGCAATTGAATATACCCCTATGAGCAGCATACAGGTCTGAATGTGGCTGCATTTTGCTTATCTCCGTGAAATTCTTGCTTATCTCCGGGAAACAAACGTGTTAATTTGCACCTATAACCGGAAAGCTCACAGCAGCACAGAGCATTTACAGAGATGGGTGGATTGATCTGATGGGATGACCCATCCTGTCCACCAGTATCAAATTATAATGTTCTTCTTCCCATCCTTCACTCTCTATCATTCCCATCTTGGTCCTTCTCTCGGCTATCTCACTGCCCCTTGCTCTCTCCTCGGGGTTAGCACCAGCAGCCGACCCGACATGCAGAGGTGGATTGGGCATAGGGCTTACAGGGAAGATTCCCGGTGGGCCGACGCACCCGTGGGCCCTGTTTTGTTTGAGGACATGTGGTCCTTTTTATAGATATAATGAATAAGATGCAAAATAATTTGCATATATGAAAATGACTTTCCCACTTAGCCTGTGATTGCAGATGATCTAGTGTATGCTCTGTCTGCCTGCTTGGCTGACATATAAGATTGAGTGAATAGTGATTAGGATACGGTTGGTGTAATAAGCAAGAAAATATATATTTCTAAAGAATGATATAGGTGGTCATTCCGAGTTGTTCGCTCGTTGCCGATTTTCGCTATGCTGTGATTTGCTGCTAAATGCGCATGGTATGCAGAGCGCATGCGCTAAGTTATATAACACAAAACTTAGTAGATTTGCTGGTGTTCGTGCGTCGCTTTTCAGTCGCGCTGCTGGTCGGTGAATGATTGACAGGAAAGGAGCGTTTCTGGGTGGTAACTGGCCGTTTTCCGGGAGTGTGCTAAAAAACGCAGGCGTGTCAGGGAAAAACGCGGGAGTGTCTGGAGAAACGGGGGAGTGGCTGGCCGAACGCAGGGCGTGATTGTGACGTCAAACCAGGAACTAAACGGACTGAGCTGATCGCAGTCTAGGAGTAGGTCTGGAGCTACTCAGAAACTGCAAGAAAATATTTATTAGCAGTTCTGCTAATCTTTCATTCGCTATTCTGCTAAGATAAGATACACTCCCAGAGGGCGGCGGCCTCGCGTGTGCAATGCTGCTAAAAGCAGCTAGCAAGCGAACAACTCAGAATGAGGGCCATAGTTTCCTAAATTCTGAAGGTGTATCATATAAAGTGCTCATAATATTTAATTGTATTTCCTTTTAACTTCCCCTTGATGCTAGACATGCCCACTATCTGGAAAGTCTTGGGGGGGAGGGTGCTGCTGCCAGTGGCGGAACTAGCGAGCGGTGGGCCCAGGTGCGACAAAATGCTTTGGCTCCCCCCCCCCCATCCCATCCAAGTCCACCCCTGGAGAGGATCTGGTGAGGAGAACCTGCTCAGGGCCAGAGAAATGGATACTTAGCAACAGTGCTGTAACGAGACATTTTAGCACTGTGTGCAAGAAACGGCATTGGAGCCCCACCCCTGCATGCAAAACAGGGGCAGTGTGCGCCGTAGGCGCGCGCAAAAATACATAAGGGCGTGGCTTCGCGGGAAAGGGGTGTGGCCACAAAATAATACCAATTCATAAAACGGTGCACAGTAGTCTCCATTATTCAAATTACGCCTCACAGTAGCACCACTACACCAGGTAGAGACTCTTTTACACCTTACGGCGAACAGATTCCTCTTTTTACACATTACAGCAGACAGCGTCCCCTTTTTACACATTACGGCAGACAGCGTCTCCCTTTTACACATAACGGCAGACAGCATGACCTTTTTACACATAGCGGCAGACAGCGTGCACTTTTTACACATAATGGCAAACAATGTCACATTTTACACATAACGGCAGACAGCGTGCCCTTGTTACACATAGCGGCAGACAGCGTACACTTTTTACACATAACGGCAGACAGCGTCCCCTTTTTACACATAACGGCAGACAGCGTGCCCTTGTTACACATAGCGGCAGACAGCGTACAGTTTTTACACATAACGGCAGACAGCGTCCCCTTTTTACACATAATGGCAGACAGCGTCCCCTTTTTACACATAACGGCAGACAGCGTGCCCTTGTTACACATTACGGCAGACAGCGTGCCCTTTTTACACATTACGGCAGACAGCGTCCCCTTTTTACACATTACGGCAGACAGCGTGCCCTTTTTACACATTACGGCAGACAGCGTGCCCTTTTTACACATTACGGCAGACAGCGTGCCCTTTTACACATTACGGCAGACAGCGTGCCCTTGTTACACATTACGGCAGACAGCGTCCCCCTTTTTACACATTACGGCAGGCAGATTCCCCCTTTTCACACATTGCGGCAGACAGTGTCCCATTTTTACACATCACGGCAGGCAGATTCCTCCTTTTTACACATTACGGCAGGCAGATTCCCCCTGTTTACACATTACGTCAGGCAGATTCCCCCTTTTAGAAAGAAAGAAAGAAAGAAAGAAAGAAAGAAAGAAAGAAAGAAAGAAAGAAAGAAAGAAAGAAAGAAAGAAAGAAAGAAAGAAAGAATTATACTTACCCTCTCCGCTGGCTCAGGCTCCTCGGTGCAGCTTCTGGCAGAGATCCCGGGCAGGAGAGAAGGAGGAGGAGGGAGGTGGAGGAGGTAACCGCAGCAGTGCTGTGTTATTGGTGGAGGCGCTGCTGCTGCTGTCCCTCTGCTTCACTATAGGCTGTTCTCCGCCGCTGTGAATGCTGGGATGCGCTTCACAGCGGCGGAAGACAGCCTATAGTGAAGCAGAGGGACAGCAGCAGCAGCGCCTCAACCAATAACACAGCGCTGCTGCGGCTCCCGCCTCCACCTCCCTCCTCCTCCTTCCCCCCGTACTGCTGCGCTCCTCTCTTCTCTCTCCGGGCGGCTGTGTGCTGCGGGCAGTGGTTGTCAGCAGCACACAGCGGCATGTAATGAGTCAGTTTGACTCATTACATGCTTTGGGCCCCTGGACAGTAGCAAGCCCCAGTGAAACGCACTGGTTGCACTGGCGGTAGTTCCGCCTCTGGCTGCTGCCATGGCCCATGGGTAGACCTTACACCTCTGGTGCTGCCCATGTGGGGCCACTAGTACAAATTTTTCCAGGGCCGCTTTTTGTTTCCAATCTGCCCCTGCCCACATGTAATCTACTGGAGTCTATTCATGTAATGTGGAGACTATTAATGTAAAGTGGTAATTTTATTATTGCAATGTAAGTTCTATTAATGTCGTATTGCATTCATGTGGTGTCTCTATTTATTAAGACTGGTGGCTAATAATATGTTGAAGGGGCTGATAATGTGATGCGGGTCTCTGTATTTAATGTAGGGACTAATAAATAATACACTGACTAGTTGAGGGAGGGGAGGCTTCATAGGCAAATGCAGGGGTGGTTTCTGGTTGTCCAGAAACCCCCTCCTCTTGGCAAGTGGCTCAAATTATAACAACAATAGCAATGGTATATAATACGGTTACTAGAGCTGCTGCCACATCATGCAGTTTAAGGAACAGAGCAGAGCTGCTGCACATGCCCAGTGGTAGCAACTTCTTCTACCAAGGTTGCTGTGTGTGTGGATCTGAGTCCTCAATCAGTGCACTGGACCAGAGAGCAGCTACCAGGAAGAAGAGACAGGAGCCTTACCATGAGGTGGGAGAATGTTTGCATAGAAAGTAAGTGCAGTACTGGTTCCATTATATTTGTGTATGTATTTATTATAGTATATTTAACCTCTTCCTGATTACTTATCTTATTTATATTATTTAAATATGTGTGATGCAGCATACACTATAGACCATATATTGTGTTAAATATTAATACTGTATTCCATGTTCCGCCAAGTGGGAGATTGTGGATTGCATTTGGAAACCCCCCTCTAGAAATCCTGCGTTTGCCACTGGGCTTGTTTCTTAAATGTGTGGTATTGATTTAATGTTAGGCTAGTTCAGAATCAGAGTCAGAATCAGAATCAACTTTATTGGCCAGGTATGCAAGCGTATACTAGGAATTTGTTTGCGGTTTCCAAAGCATCAGCCAGGTATTCACATAGAAAGGGGAAACACATACAACATACATGTAGTACACTCTGATTGATGGATAGCTCCAGCCATCTACCAATCAGCATGTTTATAGCCATTCACTGCCTGGCTGAAAGCTGGGAGGCAGGCAGGCATAGAATGCGGCCTATTGTACCTGCACATTTATCATTGCTTTATATTAAATTTATGTATCCCCGTCTGATGCTGTGGGGCCTTACAAATTAACAACAATAATACTATTAAAACTTAAGGAGGTCTTTTAATTTAATTGTGACAGTGACAGTGAGGGTACATCAGAAGAGTCGTAATTACCACAAAGCCACGCCCTCTCACATAAAAACAGCATGTTTTTTGTTTTGTTTTTTAAATGAAGTACACAAATTATTTCCAGAAATGATCTTTTCTGCTATGAAACGGAATGAACGAGGAAGCTGGATTGCAGCCATGGAATTTGCGGCCAAGAAATGTTAGTAAACGATCACCTCTGGCGCTTTGCACGTTGGTTCCCTGGGAAATTCAGTACGTGCTAACATGTAAATACAAGCTGTAATCTGTACAGCTGAGACCTGGATTTACTGTATAAATAGGTTTCCCTGAAAGTATTAACAACTATTTTTCCGGGGTGTTTTTTCACAGTCAACACAACAATTGTCCAATATCAACAATCACGTGTCATAAAAATGCAGATGTATGAAGCTAGATAACGACCTATAGGGTTATAGGAATTCGCTTATAGGGTTCCGTTTCTTAATACTATCTGTTCATTGCATAACCCCTCCTTTCAGTCAGCCCCTTTCTCTGACATATATCACTTTGGTGTATGTCAGCTCATGTAACGGGCGAATGTAGGAATACAATGGGGAAGGTTAGTAGTATCCGTTATGGTGATGTGCAGTTCAAGTTGCAAAGCCCCATGCTGATCCGCTATGGAGGACTGGCTAATCTATTTAATTTTTTAACTCTGAAAAACTTGCCCAGAGGCTGAGAGGAAGAAGATCAGCTTGGCACAAGTCTTTGATGTTAGTGTACTGCCATGCGCATATTGCTGCCAGTCCTTTGTAACATCAGATTCCCCGGCCCCTACGACTGTAAAGTGGGATCAGACCTAGCAGTCAGTGCTAGGTGATTGGCAGTGATGCTTGGTTCATTACGGTTCACCACACTCCTGGTAACAGAGACTGTTTATATGGCAGCGGACAGTGAGTGACCAGATGTGCGGGGAATATGGCAACAGGAACTGAGGAACCAGGACAGCAAGTGCATAATATGTAGATATACAGCACTGGGGTATACAGAAGAAAGGCAAGGCAGGAACTAGCAGAGGAAATAAACTTGTAACCAGATATGGTGCACATGCAGGAAGATGATGGCAGGTAAATTATGAAAACAGGGCCTAATTCAGACCTGGTCGCACGCAGGCTATTTTTTGCACTGCTGCGACCAGGTAATCGCCGCCTACAGGGGAGGGGTTAAGCGCTTTGCAGGGGTGCGATCGACTGTGCAATGAGCTGCACAATTCTGCACAGCCCAGGACTTACTCAGCCGCTGTGACGATCCGGACAGGTGGTGACGTCAGAAATCCTCCTCCGGAACGGCTGGGTGCGCCTGCGTTTTTCTGGAAAACGGTGAGTTGCCGCCCATGAACGCCTTCTGCCTGTCAATCTTCTTGCGATCGCCGCTGCGATCGCTTTCTTAGATCCGTCGTCGCCTGGCGACGGCGGCCAACGCGCCTGTGCATTGCGGGCCACACGCATGCACTGTTCAGACCCGATCGCGCGGCTGCAAAAAAATGCAGCATGCGATCGGGTCTGAATGACTCCCACAGTGACAAGCAAACAAAGGAGCAGACACAGAGAGAAGTCACAGCCAAAGTCATTGCACAAATAGAGCCTAATTCTGAGTCGTACAAATTTGGCTGTAAACTCAAAATGTGGAAGAATTGCAAATGGAATGCAGTTGCCATCCGGAAACGCAGATTTCAAAAGTTGGAGAGAAACATCCAAAATACGTCTCTGTCCCAGAATTTCCCGGAGATAAGCAAAATGCAGCCACATTCAGACCTGCATGCCCTAAGGAAATGCACCTTAAAAACAAAATAGCGATATTAAAAGTTACAAGCAAATGTGGCGCAGTTATTACCTGTGTGAGTTGGGGCTTATTGTAAACTAGATCACAGAAAGCAGAGATCACATCCATATATTTACAGACTTTATGGAAGTGAAGCCAATCCATTGTTGCAGAGATATTACGCTCCCTGGAACATTGCCGACTGCAGGAGTCTAACCAATCCGACTTCTTTATTGCATTTATAGGTGACTACGATCATCTAAACTTACAGAGGGATTTTTTTTAAATGGGCACATTAAACAAGACCAGAAATTAAAAGGGACAACTTCATATCATATCATATCATATCGCATAAAGTAAACATTAAATGTCTAAGTGGTTTGCACCTGGGGAACTTTAACCCCTCGCTGTGAAGTCTTCAAGGTGCATGGACACTATACAGAAAGTTCTTGGAGGTGCTCTGTGGCCCCATGTCTGCGTCTGAGAAACTGCTGAGCTTTGAGTTCCATAATTGAAACAAGGGTAACTTCCCCCCCCCCCCCTCGTAAATGATGCAACCATTTTGCCGCAAGTTACAATACTATTAATAAAAGTTTTATTCCTTTGTGCATGAGAAAACATCAGCCGAGCCATTGATGGTAAATATGTATCCAACATCATCTGGCCTTGCATGAAGTAGTAATTGCCCCCTTAGTTACTCATTCAGCCAATAAAAAACCAGAGTGAATTAATAATTAGGCTCAATTAGACTAGACACAATCAAGCTAGAAAACAGCCAGTCTCTAAACATCACTTAAATAGAACCTTTTGTGTGGAGTTGGCTAAACAGGCGGCACAGTACAGTATGCCGCAATCAAAAGAATTCCAAAAGAGATGAGAAAGAACATTACTGAAATATATTAGTCTGGAAAGGGTTACATAGCCATTTCTAATAGGCCCTACACACTGGCCGATAATCCTCAAAGATATGAATGATCTCGTTCATTATTGAACGAGATAACGTTCATATCTTTGAGTGTGGAGTCGCCAGCGATGAACGATGCGCGGCCCCACGCTCGTTCATCGCTGGCGCCCCGTCGGCTGTGCATGCAGGACAATATGGACGATCTCGTCCATATTTTTTGCCTGCACTTCAATGGAGCCGGGTGACGGGGAGAGTGAAGAAACTTCACTCCCCCCGTCACTGCCCCCCCCCGCCGCCGGGTCTCCCGTCGGCCGTATCCGCCGTCGGGCAGTTCGGCGGCAGATCGTTAAATGTGTAGGGCCCTTTAGACTCTGGAACTCCAGCCAACCACAGTGAGAGCTATTATCTCCAAATGGAGAAACTTGGAACAGTGATGAATCTTCCCAGGGGTTGTGGCCTTCCAAAATACCTCCAAGAGCGCATCAACAAATCATCTAGGAAGTCACAAAAGAACCCAAACATCTATGAAACTGAAGGCTTCACTCACCTCAATGTCAGTGTTCATGATTCCACCGTAAGAAAGAGACTGGGGAAATATTTTATCCATGTGAGAGTTGCATGACGAAAACCACTGCTTACCTAGAGGAACATAAACGCTTATCTCACATTTGCTAAAAAGCACATTGATAACCCCAAGTCTTTTGGGCTAACGTGCTGTGGACTGATGAATCAAAAATGGAAATTTTTGGAAGATATGGGTCCTGCTACTTCTGGCGAAAAGCATTCCACAATAAGAACATCACACCAACAGTCAGACCTGGTGGTGGTGTGATGGTGTGGCGATGCTTTGCTGCTTCAGGATCTGGGCACTTTGTCATAACTGGCAAAATCATGAATTCTGGTCTCTACCAGAAAATTCTGAGGGAGAATCTGAAGCCCAAGTGCATCTGGGTA
This sequence comes from Pseudophryne corroboree, assembly GCF_028390025.1. Classification (NCBI taxonomy): domain Eukaryota; kingdom Metazoa; phylum Chordata; class Amphibia; order Anura; family Myobatrachidae; genus Pseudophryne; species Pseudophryne corroboree. The sequence continues at coordinate 28,838,504 of NC_086451.1, forward strand.
ATGTAGCAAGACAACAGTCCACACACAAGGCCATCTTTGAATGGCTCAAAAGAAATAAAATGAAGGTTTTGAAGTGGCCTAGCCAAAAGTCCTGACTTGAGTCATATTGGGTTGCCGTGGCAGGTCCTTACATGGGCAGTTCATGCTGAAAACCCTCTAATGTGGCTGAATGAAAGCAATTCTGCACAGAAGAGTGGGTCACAATTCTCCTCAGTGATGTGAAAGACTGAACTCAGATGCATTTAGGGGGCACTATAATGTGGCATATTATAAACTGGGAGCACTACTATGTGTCATAAAATGTACTGTTGACACCGTGGCATCATGTGAAAAGGGGGCACTGTGGGTCAAAATGCCTACTGGCAGCACTACAATGTGACATAAAATGAACCGGGGCAACTGTGTGGTATAATATGAACTACAGCACAACTATGGGGCACAAAACTGCAGCGGAGAGAGGTGTCTCTCTAGAAATATTAGAGTGGGGGCCCCTTCAAAACGTTGCTATGGGGCCCACAAAGTTCTAGCTACACCTCTAGTAGTGTCCATCCTGACCTCTTTGAATATAGGGGGTCATTCCGAATTGATCGCTAACTGCCGTTGTCCACTGTGTAGCGATCAATGAAAAAAATGGCTAATCTGCGCATGCGTATGCACAGCAATGCGCACGCGCGTCATACGGGTACAAAGTCCTTTGTGGTTTTGCACTGGTTCTAGCGACGATTCCAATCGCACAGCCGAACGCAAGGAGATTGACAAGAAGTGAGAGAATACTGGGTGTCAACTGACCGTTTTCTGGGAGTGTTTGGAAAAACGCAGGCGTGGCCGGACATTTGCTGGGCGGGTATCTGACATCATTACCGTGTCACTCGTCGCAGCAATCATCGCACAGAATAAGTAACTACAGGGCTGGTCTTGTTTTGCACAAAATGTGTTTGCAGGCGCTCTGCTGCACAGGCGTTCGCACTCCTACAAAGCAAAAATACACTCCCCCGTGGGCGGCGACTATGCATTTGCACGGCTGCTAAAAACTGCTAGCGAGCGATCAACTCGGAATGACCCCCATAATACCGAATATTTCGTGTAAAAATGAGCAGCGATGAGGATGTGAATACAAGCTGAATATTTTTTTTTATTTTTTTTACATTCTTCAGCTCGATTTACATTTTAATTATTCCCACTTTTAACTTTGGGAGACAGCCAGTAGCGAGCTCAAGAGCCTTAGGGCCCACAGCTATGGTCTCCTAAATCAGAGGTAGGCATTGTCTGGCAGGCCAGCTGCCATGGAACTACAAATGCCAGCATTCCCTGACACATTTTTAGCATGACCTAACAGATAAACTATCTGCAGTGCATGCTGGGATGTATAATTCCACAGCAGATGGAGTACTGGACATTTCCTACCTTGCTCTGTCGGGAGCGGTCATTATACCGACGCCGGCATCCCGGCCACCAGGATGCCGGTAGAGTGGCGTGCACTAGAAAGCCCCTTGCGGGCTCGCCGCACTGCGAGCACGGTGGCTCGCTGTGCTAACCACAGGTTATATTCTCCCTCTACGGGTGTCGTGTACACCCATAGAGGGAGAAAATACTGTGGCGCCGGCAGTGTACCACTATGTGGGATCCCAGCGTCGACATTGTGATCACTGGGAGCCCGTGCGGCGGTATGTTAGCCGCATAATGCCCTGTCCTATACTCCGACACAGTTGTCCTTTCATGGGATTGTGGTGGGATATTAAGGCAGGGCATAAAAATCTATCAACAAGAACACGTCTTCAGGTACAGTGGCAAACGCAGGATTTCTAGAGGGGGGTTTCCAAATGCAATCCACAATCTCCCACTCTGCGGAACATTGGAGCAAGAGCGCGTGTCTGGGGGAGTGGCAGAAAAACCCAGTAACGACCATGGACATTAATGTAAACAATGGTCTTTATATATATATACTGGATACTGTGTTAAATACCGTATTAATATTTAAAACTATAGATTGTAGGCTGTACCGAATATAGTTAAATCATATAAATAAGATAAATGGAAAAGGTTAAGAATACCATAAGAAATAAATACACAAACATAAAAGAACCAGTACTGCACTTTCTAAATACACATTCTCCCTCCTCATAGTAAGGCACCTGTCTCTTCTCCCTGGTAGCTACTATCTGGTCCAGTACACTGATTATCAGATCCACACACATAGAAAACGTGGTAGAAGAAGCTGCCACACTAGGCATGTGCAGCAGCTCTGCTCTGTCCCTTAAACTGCCTGTTGTGGCAGCAATTCTGGTAATCGTATTATATACCATTGCTATTGTTGTCATAATTTTAGCCACTTGCCAAGAGGATGGGGGTTTCTGTGCAACCAGAACCCCCCCCCTGCGTTTGCCTATGAGGTAGGTATGGGTCATTGGGTCGACCACACTTAGGTCGACAGTCATTAGGTTGACAGGGATTCTAGGTCGATAGGTCGACATAGTCCCTGGGTCGACATGTTCTAGGTCGACATGACAAAAGGTTGACATGAGATTTAAAAAAAAAAAATTGGTGTCCTTTTCTTTGTAGAGTGACCGGGAACCCCAATTAGTGCACCATGTCCCCTCGCGGCTCCCTTCGCTCGCCATGCTTTGGGCAAGGTGCCTCGCTCTGCTACCGCTGCGCTCGGCACAGGTTACTATTCCCATTCGTAGTCCATGTGGATCGTAAACTATGAAAAAGTTCAAAATTTTTTAAAAATTGTGAAAACCTCATGTCGACCTTTTGTCATGTCGACCTAGAATATGTCGACCTAGGGACCATGTTGACCCAGAAACCCTGTCAACCTAATGCATGTCGACCAATAGTGGTCGACCTAATGACCGTATCCCCTTCAGGCTGCAGCACTAGACTGTGTGATCTAGGCCTAGGACTCTGCTGCCCCCTGCTGCTTATCTTGAAGTCACCAGCTATTGACTATATCAGAGGTTCCCAAATTCGGTTCTGAAGGCACCCCAACAGTCCAGGTTTTAAGGATATCCATGCTTGAGCACAGATGGTTAAATTACAGTGACTGAGGTACTAATAAATACACCTGGGCTCATGCATGGATACCCAGAAAACCTGGACTGTTAGGGTGCCTCGAGAGCTGAGTTCAGGAACCACTGGAGTATACAAAGAATATTTTGGGAGATATTTAGAAAAAGTGCTGCAAAGGCAAATGGAAAAAGCAGTGTTGCCCATAGCAACCAAATTGTAAATATAGTATGAGGTGGGGTTTTTTTTTTGCGCTGTTTAGATGATAAGAACAAACAAACAGGCACTGAGCTGTTATGGCTACAACACATTTTACCTGGCGCCAGCTTTTATAAATATCCCCTTTGTCAGTGAGCGTTGTCCTCGCTCTGTAGACTTCTCATTTAATCCATTCAGGCTGCAGTCTGCATGAAAGAATAAAAGACTCAGAGAATATTTTAACTATTACAGTATTTTTGTCTTTAATACATGTTTTTCTTTCCTTTAGCTAATAAAAAAAAAAAAAATTAAAAATCAGTGACCGTCACTATATTTCATTTACTGAGCACTGTAGAGGCCAGAATGATACTGGAGGGAAAAGGGTTAATCTGTCTTCTGTAATTGCCACTATTTATTCATAGTTTAACATGGGAATAGTAATTAATATATATTACTACTTTGATGCTACCACCCATATTGTTATTATTTGGGTCGTTTCTACGATGGGACTCACTATAGAGAAAGCAAAAAATAAGTTCTTTTCTCAGAGGCCCAAAACTCAAGGGTCTATGGCCCTCATTCCGAGTTGTTCGCTCGGTAATTTTCTTCGCATCGCATCGATTTTCCGCTAATTGCGCATGCGCAATGTTCGCACTGCGACTGCGCCAAGTAAATTTGCTAAGAAGTTTGGTTTTTTCTTCGTTCTGGTGATCGGAGTGTGATTGACAGGAAGTGGGTGTTTCTGGGCGGAAACTGGCCGTTTTATGGGAGTGTGTGAAAAAACGCTGCCGTTTCTGTGAAAAGCGCAGGAGTGGCTGAAGAAACGGAGGAGTGTCTGGGTGAACGCTGGGTGTGTTTGTGACGTCAAATAGGAACGACAAGCACTGAACTGATCGCACTGGAAGAGTAGGTCTCGAGCTACTCAGAAACTGCACAGAAAAATCTTTTCGCAATATTGCGAATACTTCGTTCGCAATTCTGCTAAGCTAAGATACACTCCCAGAGGGCGGCGGCTTAGCGTGTGTACTGCTGCGAAAAGCGGCTAGCGAGCGAACAACTTGGAATGAGGGCCTATATACATGAAGCAGTGAAAAGTGTGGAGAAGTGAGCCAGTGGTGAAGTTGCCCATGGCAACCAATCAGCATTGAAGTAACATTTATCATTTGCAATTGTACGGAGCAGCTGATTGGTTGCCAAGGAAAACTTCTCCACTCTTTTCACTGCTTCATGAATAGACCCCTCAGTAACAACTGCTGCACCTGTATTGACAACCGAGACACCTGTATGGACATTGTGGGGTGTAAGAGGAATCAGTGCCGATGCCGACGCACAGGGCGGGATGTTATGGTCTCGGAATCTGCCCTGCTTACTGGCCACCGCAACCTGCCCTGTTTTGCCTTCTAGCTCCTGCGTGGAGAGAGACGTCAATGCCGCGTTAGTCTTGTGACGACAGTCGCAGTGAGGAATTATTTGCAAAGTGACCGGCAGTCATTAAGCAGCTACTAAAGAGGGGCAACTCAAACGCTTGGGGGGGGGGGGGGGGGGGGGCGGTGCACAGCTTGTGTCTGTGATCCCATATGCAGTTTTGATGGCTCCAGCATCTTACTTACAACGGTCATGCTGCGTTAACGTAGGGTTACTCCGGAGGGTCGATTATTGGGCGATATGCACTCCTTTGTAGCGGAGTATCTGAGACACCGCCAGTGGGCGCCTCGGTATATCCCGGTGACTGCTACATTTGCATATTTTCAGACAACCGCTGCTTACGGGATCACAGTTGCGGCGGCATCTGCGACCGTCTCTAGATCAAGCCCTCATATCGGGGTATTTTGATAAATACACTAATTATTTTCTAGTCGTGAGATACAGTATGCGGTGGTAAGAAATGAGTTTACTGTGCTCCACTGGGAACCAGGATAAATAGGCCCCAGAGCTTTTTCCGTTATTATCCTTTATAATGTGCTGACATATGACGCAGTATTATATATCTACAAGATCAAGACGCAAACTAATGACATGAAATAGATACAGATGATATAAGGGTATGATACACTATGGGCCTCAGACGCACACAATGGCGATGTTGGATGCAGTGTAACGATTGTATTCTTCTGCGCATGTGTTCAGATATCGGTCACACATATTTACTACTAGGTGCTTCATCGCGCCCTACGGGTGCTCTTCACACCGTCGCAAGGGGCTACACCCCCTTAACCCTTGCATGCCTTTCTGGGGTTCAATATTTGTATTATATGGAGTATTACCTGCATTCCTTTGAAAGGGCGTGCGATGGTGAAGGAGGCGCAGCCCCTTGCGACGGTGTGAACACCACCTGCAGGGCACAATGTACAGAATGTAGCGGGTGCGGGGGGGACTGTGGATGGGGGAGGGTATCTGTAGATGCTGCGGGTGGAGGGGGTGGTGGAAGCGGGGGGGCCCGGATGGGGAAGGGTTGGGAGATGCTGCAGGTGGGGGATGGACAGAGGAGTGGGGGCTGCAGATGGGGGAGGGGTCCGGAGGCACTGCAGGTGAGGGAGGGGCAGGGGTGCCAAGGGTGGGAGAGGGGCAGGGCGGGGATGTTGCGGATGGGTGAAGGGTTCCGGAGGTGCTGTGGGATGGGAAGGGGCAGGGGGGCGGGGTGGGGTAGGGGGTCCGGAGGTGCCGTGAGTAGGGGAGGGGAAGGTACGGGTAGTGCGGCGGATGGGGAAGGGGGTCCGGAGGTGCTGCAGGTGGTGAAGTGGCAGGTGGGGGAGGGGTGGGGGAGGGGGGCACCGCGGATGGAGGAGGGTGTCTGCAGATGCTGCAGGTGGAGGGGGGGCAGGTGTGGGGGAGACATATATGGGAGGTGGATGGTGGAGGGGGTCTGGAGGTGCTGTGGGTGGTGGAGGGGCGGAGGAGAGGAATCCGCAGGTGGTGTAGGGGGTCTGGAGGCACAGCGTGTGGGGGAGGGGTGGGGTGCCGCATGTGGTAGAGGGGAAGGTGCGGAGGTGTGGTGCATTGGGGAGGGGTCTGGAGGAGCTGCGGGTACTGTACCTGCCAAAAAGGTAGTTGGAGGGTATGCAGTAACAGGGCCAGGACAGGGGAGACAGGGTCAGAACAGAGGTGACAGGGCCTGGACAGGGGTGACAGGATCAGAACAGGGGCGACAGGGGCGACGGGGCCAGAACAGGGGCGACAGGGACAGGATAGGGGTGACATGGCCAGGGTAGGGGCGGCAGGACCAGGACAGGGGTGACAGGGCCAGTATAGGGTTGACAGGGCAAGCATAGGAGTGACAGAGCCTGGATAGGGGTGACAGGGCCAGGATAAGGGTGACAGGGCCAGGATAAGGATGACAGGGACATGACAGAACACAGGGCACGGGAGAGATTGGTATTAGGGACAGAACAGTGGTGACAGACAGATGTGTGTTACCGGCGTCACTGCTGCTGGCTGCTGCTGTTCCATTCCAACCTGTTGGGATCTGCTGCTGCTGGAGACTTGGCATGGCTGACTCTCTCAAGCTGGAGTCCTGCTTCCTCTGCCCGTCCGCATCCCTCCCCCACTCCTCAGTCACACACCGCAGACCTCGCGCAGCTGCCGGGCACTGTGGTAAGGGGAGACTGGGAGTGACTGGTTAGCCCCCAGGAGACGCTGCGGCTGGAGGGAGGAAGGGGTCGGAGCCTGCAAGGAGCGCGGACTTCTGCAGCGCTACCCGCCAGCTAAAGTGTGTGAATGAGCTGGGCGCACTCCACTGCGGGTGGCAGTGCTGCAGCTAGCGGTGGGGTTGCCGGGGCTGGAGATAACAGAGGCAGTACGGAACCTGCACAGCGGCAGGTGCCCCATAAAACTGCAGCTAAGAAGTGTGGAGTGTGCCAGAAAGTGACGCTCCTCCGCGCCAGAGAGACCCTGCTGAGAATGCTGATGTGGGGGGTCAAGCACAGTGAGCCGGTGCCCGTCTGTCTGTACGGCATACCCCCTCACACACCCCCATACCTCCCAACTGTCCCGATTTTCGCGGGACAGTCCCATTTTTTAGGGTCTGTCCCACCCGCGGGTCATAGTGTCCCGCGGTGGTGGTGGTGTTGATGGGGGGGGGGGCAGTTGGATAGCTCCTGTACTCGCTGTTCTGCTTAGCAGAGCAGCGGTGCATTTAGTGAAGACAGAGGGAGAGGGGGCATCAGGGGGTACGGATTAAGGGGGGGTTCCAGCAGCCGAGCCGGATTAAGAGGGGGGGGGGGCAGGGGGTACGTACCATGGGCACCACAGTTTTCGTGGGCCCCCCGGCTGGAGTAGCTCTGTCCCAGCTCAGAAGCTCCCCCGTCCTGCCAGCAACAGCGGCAGCATTGTGCTACAGTCAGCACACGCTGCTGCATATTGGCAGGTCTGTGGTGTTGCAGGGAGGCAGCAGTCTTCCTGCTTTCTTCTCCCTGTGCGGGTGTGTAGGGGGAGCGACCACCTCCTCTGGATTTACCCCTAGCTGAGGGGCCAAAATCCAATAAAATAAAAAAAATCCCGGATTTTTCATAAGGGGGCGTGGCCACGCGGTCCGCGATTAGGCCACGCCCCAACCCACAGCAGGCACAGCAATGAGATAGGGCCCCTTGTCTGAAGTGCCCTGTGCCCCCCCAGACTCATAATCTGCCCCTGGGGGCATGCCAGCAGCTCACAGAGCGCTGGGCATGCCCCCTCACTGACAAAAACGGGGCCCTCCCGTTAAGCCACGCCCCCTTTTCGCCGTGTGTGTGTGTGTGTGTGTGTGTGTGTGTGTGTGTGTGTGTGTGTGTGTGTGTCCCTCCTTCTGCCTGAAGAAAGCTCATGCAGAAAGCTGGGAGGTATGCACCCTGTCTGCCTGTGCCATGCCCATACTATCTGCTTCTGCTCCTAGTCTCCTATAGATTTGTCCAGATCTGTGACTCATTTGAATAACTCCACCCACTGTTGTGACTCCGCCCAGCGTTAGCAAATGAATCACAAAGTCACAGAACTGGGCTATTATATAGGAGATCTCCTATAGATTTGTCCAGATCTGTGACTCATTTGAATAACTCCGCCCACTGTTGTGACTCCGCCCAGCGTTAGCAAATGAATCACAAAGTCACAGAACTGGGCTATTATATAGGAGATTGCTGTACACCGGAGATGTAATGTCTTGAGAATGTAGTCAGCGTTCCTGGCCGGTGACAGGGAGAGGGCTTGGCACTTGCATGGAAATGTAAAGGAGATAGACGCCTCCGGTTAGCATTAGCGAGGATCCGATTGTTGTGTCTGAGGATGCAGCCTCAGATCACTATCGCAACCATTGGTCGCAATTCTCAAAGGTTTTATGCACCGGCCAACATATGGAACCTGAAGTTTACTCAGGCTGGCTGTCGGATCAGGACATCCGGGTCCAGGAAGTTTGTATCCGACTTTCGAAGAACAGAGTCAGGTGCCGCCCCCAAACACTGCAACATCTCAATCATGGTATAAAGAATTCCTTATGTAAATTACCAGGGTGCTGGTGTGTCGGGTCTCTGTCCATCGGCACAGGTCCAGTCTGGCTGCAGGTGTACCGTGGAAGGTTTCTTGGCTGCTACTCTGAACCCCGCTGAGCGGCGCCATGTTGCCGGTGGTTATCAGACCTCTGCTCCACCAACCACAAGTCTCAGTTCAGTCAGCTGACTCTCTCCACCAATCACTGCACAGCAAGGAGGATGAAAGGACTTCCAAGAGCTCCAACAAATTGCCCAGAACAACGTCACTGCTTCAGCTGCATCTCTGCTCCAGACTCATGTGTTCAGTCGCACTGTTCCCAGTAGCACTGACTCCTCACTCCGGTGTTCTACAGGTTCCAGGCTGTCCCTGCAGTCTGCTAGTGCTTCAAGTACCGTAAACTTCTGTATCTATTCCAGCAAATCTACACTCAGTGTATACTACTGGCTTCCTGCTTCATGAGTTCCAGTTTCTATTGGTTCTCCAGTCCGGCCAGTGCAAAATCAGTCCTAGCCTGACTCCAGTTCCTACCGGTTCCAGTACCGTCCAATTACAGCCACAGTTCCAGTCTGCAATCTTGCGTATTTTCCTGTCCCTAATAAATTGAGACATTTCCTCAGTTGTATTCTGCTACCACTCTGAGCCAGTATCCTATCTGTTACACCTTCATGATTAATATACCTCATGCGCAAGAGTTACCTACGTCCACCTAGCTCCCTGCATAAAGCGCCCTCTACTGGGCCATGTAATGTCACACATTTTAGGCTGAGCAATGGATCAGACAAATCTGGGAAATTGGTATACAACTTCATAACCTGGGTCCAGGCCCCCATAAATCACTGGGCCCCCTAGCAGTAGCACCACTTGCATCCACTATAGTTATACCCATGGCTCTATCTACTGTTCTAGCATCTGGGAGCCAGCTGCATTTTTGTATTGTTCTTACTCCCGGGAGTTAATCTAAATAAAATAAAAAAATTGCCTTATTTAAATAAATACTATTTTATTTTTATGTTATTTTATGGGTATTGTGTGTATCTAATGTCCCTTAGCGCCCCAGCAGTTTCATGTAAAAAACAGAGGGCTGCACCAATATTTGTGGATACACCTGTAAAATAACAGGATTTTGATACCTACCGGTAAATCCTTTTCTCCTAGTCCGTAGAGGATGCTGGGGTCCACTTCATGACCATAGGGTATAGATGGTTCCACAGGAGCCATGGGCACTCTCAGGACTTTTCAATGGGCGTGAACTGGCTCCTCCCTCTATGCCCCTAATCCAGACCTCAGTTATAGGAACTGTGCCCAGGGAGATGGACATTTCGAGGAAAGGATTTACTTTAATACTAGTCGTGAGATACATACCAGCTCACACCTCAACCATGCCGCACAACATGGCATTCAACATGACACACGCCAACAGGCATGAATCAATGACAGCAACAAGCTGAAACTAATATAACACAACTTGTGTAACTCTAATAACTAAACTGCAGGTAAAGTACGCACTTGGACGGGCGCCAAGCATCCTCTACGGACTAGGAGAAAAGGATTTACCGGTAGGTATCAAAATCCTGTTTTCTCAAACGTCCTAGAGGATGCTGGGGTCCACTTCATGACCATGGGGTTTATACCAAAGCTCCAGTACGGGCGGGAGAGTGCGGATGACCCTGCAGCACCGATTGACTGAACTTGAGGTCTTCATCGGCCAAGGTGTCAAACTTGTAGAATTTTGCAAATGTGTTTGACCCCGATCAAGTAGCTGCTCGGCAACGTTGCAATGCCGAGACCCCCCCTGGGCAGCCGCCCAGAATGAGCCCGCCTTCCTAGTGGAGTGGGCCTTCACCGACTTTGGTAATGGCAATCCAGCCGTAGTATGAGCGTGCTGAATCGTACCTCTGATCCAACGCGCAATAGTCTGCTTGGAAGCAGGACACCCAATCTTGTTGGGAGCATACAGGACAAATAAAGACTCTGTTTTCCGTATTCGAGCTGTTCTAGTGACATAAATCTTCAAAGCCCTAACCACATCTAGAGACTTTTACTCAGTGAACGTGTCAGTAACTACTGGCACCACAATAGGTTGGTTTATGTGGAAAGATGAAAATGTTAACGAGTTCTCAACTCTGCCCTATCTTCATGGAAGATCAGGTAAGGGCTCCTGTGGGACAAGGCCCCTAAATTAGACACCCGCCGTGCGGATGTCAATGCCAAAAGCATCACAACTTTCCAAGTGAGAAACTTCAACTCTATCTCTTGTAGAGGCTCAAACCAATCCGATTGAAGGAACTTCCACCCATGTTAAGGTCCCATGGTGCCACTGGAGGCCCAAATGGAGGCTGGATGTGCAGAAACCCTTTTCACGAAGGTCTGAACCTCTGGAAGAGAGGCCAATTGTTTTTGGAAGAACACTGACGAGGCCGAAATCTGGACCTTGATTGACCCCAATCGGAAGCCCGCCTCCACACCAGCCTGCAGAAAAATGGAGAAAAACGTCCCAACTGAAACTCCTCTGTAGGAGCCTTCTTGGATTCACACCAAGACACATATTTTCTCCAAATACGGTGGAAATGTTTCGACGTTACTCCTTTCCTGGCCTGAATAAGGGTGGGGATGACTTCCTTGGGAATACCCTTTCGGGCTAGGATCCGGCGCTCAACAGCCATGCCGTCAACCGTAGCCGCGGTAAGTCTTGATACACACACGGCCCCTGCTGCAGCAGGTACTCGCAAAGAGGCAAAGAGGCAGAGGATCTTCTATGAGCAACTCCTGAAGATCTGGGTACCAAGCCCTCCTTGGCCAGTCTATGGCAATGAAGATTGCTCGAACCCTTGCTCTTCTTATGATCATGAGAACTTTTGGGATCAGCGGAAGTGGAGGGAAGACATACACTGACCGGAATACCCACTGGGTCACTAGCGCATCCACTGCTATTGCTTGAGGGTCTCTCGACCTGGAGCAATATTTCTGAAGCTTCTTGTTGAGATGAGATGCCGTCATGTCTACTTGAGGAACTCCCCAAAGACTTTGTCACCTCTGCGAAGATTTCTCGGTGGAGGCCCCACTCTCCTGGATGGAGATCGTGTCTGCTGAGGAAGTCTGCTTCCCATTTGTCTACTTCCGGAATGAAAATTGTCTGGATTTGCACGGGATGATCTTGAAGAAGATGTACCGCTTGTTGAAGGCCGTTGTAAATGGCTCTCAATTCCAGCACGTTTATGTGAAGGCAGGCTTCCTGACTTGACCATTTTCCTTGGAAGTTTTTTCCCCCTGAGTGACAGCTCCCCTGGTTTTGATGGAGTATTGACAGGGAGAGTGTGATGTTTTGTAACAACTGCTCCCTGGATCTCGCCTTTATCAGGAGATCGTCTAGATAAGGAATTATATTGACTCCTTCTAGACTCAGGAGAACCATCATCTCCGCCATCACCTTGGTGAATACCTTCGGCGCCGTGGAGAGACCGAAAAGGTACGTCTGGAATTGGTAATGGCAATCCTGAACCGCGAATCTCAGATAAGCCTGGTGAGGAGGATAAATGGGAACATGCAGGTAAGCATCCTTTATGTCTACAGACACCATGTAGTCCCCCTCCTCCAGACTGGAAATCACTGCCCTCAGTGATTCCATTTTGAACTTGAATCGTTTCAAGTAGAGATTCTGATTTTTTAGGTTTAGGCTCGGTCTGACCGAGCCGTCCGGCTTCGGAACTTGTTGTGACAAAGGTACCAGGCCTATAACCTGATCCTGACATAATTTTTGGATTGCCGCTGTTACTGCTTCCCTTTCCAGAAGAGAAGCTGGCAAGGTCGATTTGAAAAATCGGCATGGGGGGACGTCTTGAAACTCCAGCTTGTACCCCTGGGATACTATCTGCAAAAGCCATGGCCAGACAGAATCCAACCTTGGCTGAACAGTTTGAGACGTGCCCCCACCCGAGCGGCCTCCCGCAAAGGAGCCCCAGCGTCATGCTGAAGATTTATCAGAAGTAGGGGTAGACTTCTGCTCCTGGGAATCTGGAGCCTCTGTGGACTTCTGTCCCTTTCCCCTTCCCCTACCTGCAAAGAAGGGGGAACCTCTCGCTTTTTTGTAGTTATTGGGCCGAAAGGACTGTATGTGCGGGTGATATGTCTTTTTTGCCGTTGCAGGCGCAGAGGCAAAAATGTTGACTTACCTGCGGTAGCCGCGGAGACTAACGCATCCAGTCCATTGCCAAATAAGGCCTCACCTTTATATGGGAGAGCCTCCATATTTCTTTTGGAATCTGCATCCGCGTTCCACTGGAGAATCCACAACGCCCGCCGAGCCGATACTGCCATGGTAGCGGCTTGTGAACTCAAGAGTCCAATATCTTTCATCGCTTCTAGCATGTATGCGGCAGCGTCTTTGATATTCCCTAACTTAAGGAGTATCTCATCTTTATCAATCGTGTCAATTTCTGATGACACGCTTTCTGACTATTTATCAATAGCGCGACTCACCCACGCGCAAGCAATTGTGGGCCTGAGCAGCATACCATTGGCAACATAAATGAATTTTAATGTAGTCTCCATTTTGCAGTCTGCTGGCTCCTTCAGTGAAGCCAGGTGCAGAGAGAATTACCTTCTTTGTCAGCCTGGACAGAGCAGTGTCTAACACAGGGGGTGACTCACATTTTTTCCTGTCCTCCACCGGGAAAGCATAAGCTATCTGAATTCTCTTGGGAATACGACATTTCTTTACGGGATTCACCCACATCCCTTCAAAGAGAGTATTAAGGTCGTGGGAAGGAGGGAAAGTGACCTTGGATTTCTTTTCTTTATAGAAAAAAAGCCTTTTCTTGAGGTACAGTAGTGCCTTCCGTGACTTCCAGAACTTCCCTTATAGCTACAATCATATATTGTATATTTTTTGCCAATTTATGATCTATATCTCTGGAGTCACTATCGTCAACACAAGAATCAGTGTCTGTGTCGGTATCAGTATTCACAATATTCGCAAATGGTCTCTTATGTGACCCAGAGGGGTCGCCTGCGGATGGAAGAACAGATCCCTGAAAAATCACATCCTCCACAGATTGTCTCCAGCACTCAGCATGAGATTCAGACTTATCTAATCTCCTATTGATATGATGCATACTATCACGTTTTTCTTTCACCCATGCAGGCTCTTGGTGTGCCGGCAACGCCACCACATTACAACTCTGTGTCCCTAAAATGCCTTCCTCCGGGGAGGAACTCCCTGCCTCAGACATGTCTTACACACGTGTACAACACACACTCACAGACACACTGGGATTTATAGGGGACAGACCCACAGTAAAATCTGTCAGAGGGACACAGTTTAGGAGCAGCCAGTTCACAACCCAGCGCCAAAGAAAAAATCCCCGCGCCGCGTACTTTGTACACAGAGACAAAATCCCTGTGTCGCGTACTCCGTACACAGAAATCTTTAAGCGCTATTATATTGAGCACAATATGTTTTAGCACCCAGGCCACCCCTTTTTTCACCCTGATACTTGTTCAGAAGTGGAGTAGGACCAGCTTCTTCTTTGCAGTCTGTGAATGGGAGAAAATGGTGCTGAACAGTGTGCTGGCTGCCTGAGGAGGAACCTTCGCCCCCGCAATGGCGCGTTTCTCCTCAGAGATTTTTCACGTAATATTTATACTGGCGGGGATAGGGCTGTGCCTTGGCATCTTATGCCCCCTTTTATCCAGTTTACGAGGTTATTTGCTGCACAGGGTGCCCCCCCAGCGCCCTGCACCCTACAGTGCCTGTGTATGTGTGGGCAGCAATGGTGCGCTGCGCTCCCGCCAGCCGCGCGGTACCTCAGCCGTCACTTTGCTTGATTGAAGATCTGTCTTCATACACTCACCTGTCTTCTGACTTCTGGCTCTGTGAGGGGGGTGACGGCGTGCTGTGGGAGTGAGCATCTAGACACGGCTAGCGTTCAGTACCCTTCAGGAGCTAATGGTGTCCTGTCAGCCAGAAGCAGAGCCATAAAACTCTTCAGGAAGTTGGTTCCTACTTCTGCCCCCTCAGTCCCACGAAGCAGGGAGACTGTTGCCAGCAGTTCTCCCTGAAAATAAAAAACCTAACATAAGTCTTTTCAGAGAAACTCAGTAGAGCTCCTCAGAGTGCATCCAGTCTGCCTGGGTACATTTCTAAAACTGGGGTCTGGAGGAGGGGCATAGAGGGAGGAGCCAGTTCACGCCCATTGAAAAGTCTTGAGAGTGCCCACTTATACCGCTTTCAGCAGTGCAGTAGAAAGCCTAGCCGGGCCAGGTACTTTTCAGGGGGCGTGGTGTATTCACAGGAGGCGTGGTCATGCACCCTTGGAAAAAAATCCAGAAAAAAAATTGTATTTTAAGCACCTCCCTTTCCACACTGCAGCCCAGCACACAGCAGTGTGTGGTGGGCTGAGGAGAAGAGCTGCAGCTGTTTCTGCCAGGTAAGGTGGGTGGGGGGACCTGGGCCCCCATTGGGCTCCTCCCTCAGTCCTGGCCCCAGGTAATTAGTAACACCCCCCCCCCCCCCTCGGCGCCATTGCTTTTCAGACAAGCATCCAGGGTTTTGTGCGTGAACGTGCTTCAGCTCAGGTCCGGCTTATGTCTGAATGGGTCCACTCGGGTTGAGAGTCCCAGGTCCGTGACCTTGCTTGCTGACAGGGTTTTTCCCAGGACTTGTAATGCGGTAGACGACCTGGCTTAGGCCCTAATTCCGAGTTGATCGCTCGCTAGCTGCTTTTAGCAGCAGTGCACACGCTATGCTGCCGCCCTCTGGGAGTGTATCTTAGCTTAGCAGAAGTGCGATCGAAAGGTTAGCAGAACAGTGCTGAAATTTTTTCATGCAGTTTCTGAGTAGCTGCAGACCTACTCCTTCCTTGCGATCACTTCAGTCTATTTAGTTCCTGTTCTGACGTCACAAACACGCCCTGCGTTCGGCCAGCCACTGCCCCGTTTCCCCAGGCACGCCTGCGTTTTTATCTGGCACGCCTGCGTTTTTTAGCACACTCCCGGAAAACGGTCAGTTATCTCCCAGAAACTTCCTGTCAATCACTCACCGATCAACAGAGCGACTGAAAAGAGTCGCTGGTCCTTGTGCGAAACTGCATAGTTTTTTGTGAAAGTACGTCGCGCATGCGCACTGCACCCCATACGCATGCGCAGAAATGCAGATTTTTAGCCTGATCGCTGCGCTGCGAACAACGACAGCTAGCGATCAACTCGGAATGACCCCCTTAGGTCTGAAAGGTACGACCCAGGTAGCACCTAAAAGAAAATGATTGGCCGGGGACAGAAGCACTTGGGGATGAGAGGCGTTCGCATTTTCTGTGGGCACACACAGAAAATGCGGTCGCATGCGCACTACAGGTGGATCCATCCTGAATCAGCCCCTAAATTCTCATGAGAGTGAGGGGACATTGGGCCTGTTAGTATTATATTTAAACAGGGAACATCCCCTGACAAGCACATTCTCCTCCTTTGTTTTATTTGAATAGACTGATCCTGAAAAATAAAACCCTGTCTCTGCATGTTGACGCCTTAGGACATTATTGATGCACATTACAGTAACGGTGCTGCGGCCCATACACAACTAAATAAGCTCTGAGAAGTGTGTATAACTATATATCCATAGTTGCCTACCCTCCCTCATTCTGCAGGAGACTCCCTGAAATAGTAGCAATCTCCCTCACTCCCTGAATAGTCCCTCAATCTCCATGAAAAAAAGAGAAATCAGAGATACATACATTCAAATGGGATCATCAGTGCCATTTCCCTGTATTGGTTATTATAAGGCACAATGGGGCAGATGTATTAAGTTAACCTGGAAATGGCATAAGGAAGTGATAAACCAGTGATAAATTCAAGGTGATACACGCTCCAGCCAATCTGCTCCAATATGTCAATTAACTGTTAGGAGGTGATTGGCTGGTGTGTTTATCACCTTGCAGTTATCACTGGTTCATCACTTCCTTATGCCATCTCCAGGTTAATACATCAGCCCCAATTATCCCTATAGCTACATGCATTGTAAAGGTTTCTTTTGGCCACTTATAGTATATGGAACCTCTTGTAAAACACAATACACCAAAAAATCCTGCAAAATATCAGTCTTTTCTTCAACAAATAGATCTTACTAACTTTGGGGATCATTTACATGTGGATGTAAGTTATTTTCATGACACGCCTCTCATATGTAGCAATACACGCCCGCGCTGATAGATGTTACTTTCACAATCTCCCTGAAATGCTTTTTCAAAAGTAGGTAAGTATGTATATATCGTATGCAGGCACTTCATCTATTCACGGTGCAATGTCCACGTAAGATGCTTTCGGTATCTAATAACGCGTAGTTCCGGTTCCTGATAGCCGTGGTGTAAATAAACAGTTTGCAGTCACAACAGTGGTGGACCAAAATATTTCTCATTATGAGATAACAGGAGCAAATTCTAAGAAGCTTTCCGAGTACAGATATAGGGGGTCATTCCGAGTTGATCGCTAGCTGAAAATGTTCGCTGCGCAGCGATGATGCAAAAAACCTGCACTTCTGCGCATGCGTATGTACTTTCACAACGGCCGAAGTAGTTTCACACAAGGTCTTGCGAAGCTTTTCAGTCGCAGTGCTGACCGCAGAGTGATTGACAGGAAGAGGGCGTTTCTGGGTGTCAACTGACCGTTTTCAGGGAGTGATCGTAAAAACGCAGGCGTGCCTGGAAAAATGCAGGCGTGACTGGGCGAACGCAGGGCGTGTTTGTGACGTGAAATCCGGAACTGAACAGTCTGAAGTGATCGCAATCTAGGAGTAGGTCTGGAGCTACTCAGAATCTGCACAATTTTTTTTTGTAGCCGCTGTGCGATCCTTTCGTTCGCATTTCTGCTAAGCTAAGATACACTCCCAGAGGGCGGCGGCTTAGCGTTTGCACGGCTGCTAAAAACAGCTAGCGAACGATCAACTCGGAATGACCCCCATACTGTATATAAAACACAGCTCACACTCACTGGCACGAGGGAGGAGGGGGTGATTTTGTGGGGTAACAAATAACAAATATAGCAATGAACATATGACAATAGCTTTTTTATTATGCCTGATCTAAATTTTATCTTTGAGCAGCTGTCGTTTGTATCACACGATGGTCTTACTAAGTAGAATACAACAGCGGGATTCAATGGACGTCACTATATATAACCACTAAAATAAATTAAATCTGAACCCTAACCCTACTATACATATATAGTATACATATAGTATATATATATATATATATATAGTATATATATATAGTACTATACATATATATATATATATATAATACATCATCCCTTCTAACCACACATATTGTGCGACACTGTTGGTGAAATTAAACCGCAGTGTTTGATTATTATTTCGTACTCATACACATATTTTTGCAACGCTGTTGGTGAAATGACTATCTCTGACTCATACTTGTATTGTGCGACACTGAGGGTGGCACAGTTTTTTGTACAAATTGTGGTGTGTGCTGTACCCCACTTTATTCGTGTTTGTGGATAGATATGGAGGATGAACAATTGAGAGGAGAGCAGGAAGCACATACTAGTGGTGCAGGTGCTGCCACCAGTCATGATGATACAAGTCCATTAGCGTCATCTACTAAGGCTGATGCCCAGGGGCATAGAGGGCTTAAGTCAGGGCATGTAAAATCATTTAATTTAACAGTGGTAAAGAATAAAACATCAAAAGGAAAGTTAGCTGCAGAGAGACAAACTGGTCATGCAGAATCAGAACCATCAGACATTCTTGAGGAACGTTTACGCGTGTCCACGTCAGCTACGTGTTAGTCTGACATTCCTCACACTGTCCTCATAGAGAACCTCTTTCACCTCCTTCCACCATTTCTTAACTATATGCACATGTAGGGAGCAGTACAAGTAAAGATGGTGATGAAGAGGAGGATATAATAGAAATTGAGGATTCATGTGTGGAAGTGGAACAGGATGATGTGGGTATGAGTGTACTACTACTATCTGACACTGAGGAGGCTGATGATGTTGTCTGTGTAAGTCAGCCACCGGTGGTTGGAGTTGTTGACCGTGATAAAAAGAAAGCCAATGCGATGCCTGGGCATAAGACCAAAAAAGGCACCTCTTGGGTGTGGAATTATTTTTACTCCAATCCTGACAATGTTTGTGAAAGCGTCTGCTCCATTTGTGAGGCAAAAGTTAGTAGAGGTAGGAACGTTGGCCATCTAGGCACCTCCTCCGTTTAACGTCATATGCGGCGAAGACATTACATTTATTGTAGAAGATTATAATGTAATTAACACTTCATCAACATCCTTATGGTCATTACTCATCGGAGGTAGTCCTTCTAAAAAATTGTTTTGTGGGGGCCCAAACAAACCAATCATTTCAGCTACAAGTGACAGTCCCTGTCGCTGAAGTGATTGGTTTGTTAAATTGTGCATGTCCTGTTCAATATATCCAACATATGGGTGGGTGGGAGGACAATCTTACACCTCTTTTCTTTGCATTATGTGCTGTTTGGAGCATTGCTGACTGTGATGACAAACATTTGTATAGTTTATTAATCTGCCGCCCTGTCTGCCACTGCAGTGCCATTCTGTTTCCTAGTTGTGCCATGTTGGAAGTTACACATGTTTGTGTCGCCCACTGCTGTCGCTTAGCTTAGTCATCCAGCTACCTCAGTGGAACCTTTTGGCCTAAACTGTATGAAAACAATATTGTGAGGTGTGAGGTGGTCAAAAGTGTCTGGAAATTTGTGGAAATGAATGTTATTGAGGTTAATAACACTGTAGGAACAAAAGCACCCCCAAATTATGTAATTTTAGCTGTTTATATGATTTAAAATAAAAAATACAGATCCAAAACAAATACAAATCCATAGCTTGAAGGAGGTACAGATCCAAAACAAGAACCCAAAACCCAAGATTTGGGCTGCAGCACATCCCTATAATTAAGTCACCTGTTCTCAAGCATGGATATAATTAGAACCTGGACTGTAAATGGCAGTGTTTGGTAAACACTGACATATACAGGGCTAGACTGACTGCCCATCTGACCTGATGGGCCCGTCCGACCCCGCAGAGACCAGGGATAGCAGCAGCTCTGCTCGGCTGCCAGGCACATAGAAACAGGAGCTGGCCGAGCAGTTCTGCCTCCCGGCGGTCTGCTCGGCTGCCCGACATACAGAGTGAAGGGGGCGTGCCGTGAAGCCAGTCCCCCATGACTTATGGCACGCCCCCATTAGCTATGACCACGTCCCCTTGGTCGTGCGCACAGTACTTTGCCAGAGACATTTCCAATTACCAGTCCATCCGGTGTCGTCACATGGGGAGTGCGGCACGCCCCTGGGTGTCACCTGCTGAGGGGTGACACCAAAATGCCGGCTTCTGCTCAGTGACTGGTGCTGCACTGCAACATTAATTATGTGCAGCACTCGGCTCCTGTCACTGTGTAGGAGCCGGCAGTGGCGGATCCAGGGGGGGGGGGGGCACTCGGGCCCGTGCCCCCCCTGTCATTTGTGGCAGTTCTCCGTCCGTCCCCGGACAGGGAGATGACGGGCGCCCGCTGAGATTGTTTTACCAGCGGGCGCCCGTCTCCCTGCACAGCGGCAGCCGGAGGCAGGAGCTCAGTATTGAGCTCCGGCTTCCGGCGCTGTCACTGTGCGGCGTGCGCTATGGGAGAGACGTCAGTCATGACGTCTCTCTCATAATGCTGAGGAGAGGACGCCAGGAGGAAGTCTGGAAGCGGGAACGGGGCTCGGTAAGTATGAAGTTTTTTATCTTCCTTAGTGCAGTGGGGGCATCTACTGGGGGAAAATTACGGGGGGACATTACTACTGGAGGGGCATCAACAAGGGGCATTACTGCTGGGGGGGCATTACTACTGGGGCAAACTACTGGGGGCATCTACTGGGGGCATTACTACTGGGGGGGTCATCTATTGGAGCATTACTAATGGGGGCAGCTACTGGGGGACATTTTTACTGGGGGGCATCTACTGGGGGCAAACTACTGGGGGACATTATTACTGGGGGGCATCTACTGGGGGCAAACTACTGGGGGACATTATTACTAGGGGGCATCTACTGGGGGCAAACTACCGGGGGACATTATTACTGGGGGGCATTATTACTGGGGGCCAACTACAAGGGGGCAAACTACTGGGGGTAAGCTACAAGGGGGCAAACTACAAAGGGCTAACTACTGGGGGCATACTACAGGAGGGCATTACTACTGGCGGCGTAACTACAGGGGCATTACTACTGGCGGCGTAACTACAGGTGCATTACTACTTGGGGGCTAAACTACAGGGAGGCCAAACTACTGGGGGCATAACTACAGGGGCAAAACTACTGGGGGATAACTACAGGGGCCAAACTACTGGGGGCATTACTACTGGGGGCTAAACTACAAGGGGGGCATAACTACAGGGGCTAAACTACAATGGGGCAAACTACAGGGGGGCATTACTACTGGTGGCTAAACTACAAGCAGGCAAACTACTGGGGGCATTACTACTGGGAAGCTAAACTAAAGGGGGCGGGTGTAAACTACTGGGGTCATAACTGCAGGGGCATTACCACTGGGGGCATAACTACTAGGGCGCTAAATGACTGGGGGTATTACTACAGGCAACATTACTACTGGGGGCAATACAGGCATTGCATAAGGGGCACCACTACTATGGGGTCTATATAAGGGGCACTACCAGTACAGTCAGTGGACATTGCATAATGAGCGCTACAACTGTGGGCATTGTATAAGAAGCGCTACTGTGGTGGGCATTATGTGTATTACGGGGTGCTACTACTGTGGGCATTATTATGCTGCCCCCTGCCCCTCACACACTGCCCCCTGTACCCAGCACCTCACACACTGCCCCCTGCACCTTGACCCTCACACGCTGCCCCCTGCCGCTCAAACGCTGCCCCCTGCACACTGCACCATGCACCGAAGCCGCACGCAATTGTACTTGCGCCTTCCATGGTGCCCCCCCCCTATCATTTTCTTCTGGATCCGCCCCTGGGAGCCGACACTGCAGCTACATCACTCCCCGGGGGCAGCCTTCATCTCTTTTACCCTCGAAGTGACAGAAAATGGGAGTCGGGATGTGAAGTCCCACCCCCTTCCTGCAAAGCCCCGCCCTTTCCACGAAGCAACGTCCCTTTTTCGAGGCACTGCATCGGGTGTCATTGTAGTAAGTGATGCCTCTGAGTCTGTTCCTGGACATAAATATTCTTGGATTTTAATATCCTCATTTTATAGTAGAGAGTACATAATTATTAATCACCGTAAGGGGTCTCTCTGCATACCCCATACACAATCCATTTGTATGCTGCAGAGTGTGTGATGTTATTATTACCGAGGTTTACGGCGCAGAGCAGTGTGAGCGCAACATTCAGCTGTTTCGGAGAGCAGAGCTTTTTCATCCTGACTCTAGAAGTACAAACAAAAGGAACAGCAGATTACTCACTGACATAACTGTCTGCCACCTGTCTCTTTGTCACCACATGGGACAGTCAGACGCAATGTCGATGTCGGACGCCGTTGATCTCTTTGTTCTTTTGCACATAGATCTAAATTGCGCTGCGCATGCGTCCAGAATCAGTGGTGTAAGTTCATCCATGTCGCCAGTATGCAAGTTACAGTTTGGTGCCCCTGCCCCTTGAAAAAAAGAGGAAATTATATATAATTTGGGGATAGAACAAAGGTGACAGAACCAGGAGGGAGAGTGGTGAAAGGGACACTACGGCGGGGCCAGGGCAGACTAAGACATGGGGGACGGGACCAGCACAGGGGTGACAGGACCAGGACAGAGGAGACAGGAGAGATGGGTGACAGGACCAGGGCAGAGGGGACAGGAGAGATGGGTGACAGGACCAGGGCAGGGGTGACAGGACCAGGACAGAGGAGACAGGAGAGATGGGTGACAGGACCAGGGCAGGGGTGACAGGGCCAGGACAGAGGAGACAGGAGAGATGGGTGACAGGGCCAGGACAGAGGAGACAGGAGAGATGGGTGACAGGACCAGGACAGAGGGGACAGGAGAGATGGGTGACAGGACCAGGACAGAGGAGACAGGAGATGGATGACAGGACCAGGACAGAGGGGACAGGAGAGATGGGTGACAGGACCAGGACAGAGGGGACAGGAGAGATGGGTGACAGGACCAGGGCAGGGGTGACAGGAGAGATGGGTGACAGGACCAGGACAGAGGGGACAGGAGAGATGGGTGACAGGACCAGGGCATGGGTGACAGGAGAGATGGGTGACAGGACCAGCACAGGGGTGACAGGACCAGGACAGAGGAGACAGGAGAGATGGGTGACAGGACCAGGACAGAGGGGACAGGAGAGATGGGTGACAGGACCAGGACAGAGGGGACAGGAGAGATGGGTGACAGAACCAGGGCAGGGGTGACAGGAGAGATGGGTGACAGAACCAGGGCAGGGGTGACAGGAGAGATGGGTGACAGGACCAGCACAGGGGTGACAGGACCAGGACAGAGGAGACAGGAGAGATGGGTGACAGGACCAGGGCAGAGGAGACAGGAGAGATGGGTGACAGGACCAGGGCAGGGGTGACAGGAGAGATGGGTGACAGGACCAGGGCAGGGGTGATAGGGCCATGACAGAATAGAGGGGGCAGGAGAGATGGGTGACAGGACCAGGACAGAGGGGACAGGAGAGATGGGTGACAGGACCAGGGCAGGGATGACAGGAGAGATGGGTGACAGGACCAGGACAGAGGGGACAGGAGAGATGGGTGACAGGACCAGGGCAGGGGTGACAGGAGAGATGGGTGACAGGACCAGCACAGGGGTGACAGGACCAGGACAGAGGAGACAGGAGAGATGGATGACAGGACCAGGGCAGGGGTGACAGGAGAGATGGGTGACAGGACCAGCACAGGGGTGACAGGACCAGGACAGAGGAGACAGGAGAGATGGATGACAGGACCAGGACAGAGGAGACAGGAGAGATGGATGACAGGACCAGGGCAGGGGTGACAGGAGAGATGGGTGACAGGACCAGCACAGGGGTGACAGGACCAGGACAGAGGAGACAGGAGAGATGGATGACAGGACCAGGACAGAGGAGACAGGAGAGATGGGTGACAGGACCAGGACAGAGGGGACAGGAGAGATGGGTGACAGGACCAGGACAGAGGGGACAGGAGAGATGGGTGACAGGACCAGGGCAGAGGAGACAGGAGAGATGGGTGACAGGACCAGGGCAGGGGTGACAGGAGAGATGGGTGACAGGACCAGGGCAGGGGTGATAGGGCCATGACAGAATAGAGGGGGCAGGAGAGATGGGTGACAGGACCAGGAGGGACAGTGTCAGGAGAGCAGTGAAAGGGACAGTACGGCAGGGCCAGGACAGGCTAAGACAGAGAGGACAGGAACAGGACAGGGGTGGCAGAAAAGATGGGTGACAGGACCAGGGCAGGCGTGACAGGGCCAGTACAGAGTGGACAGGGAGAGGACATGTATGACAGGGTCATGACAGAACAGAGGGGACAGGAGAGATGTGTGACAGGACCAGGACAGGGGTGACAGGGCCAGGACAGAACAGAGGGGACAGGAGAGAAGGGTGACAGGGACAGGACACGGGTGACAGAGACACGACTGGGGTGATGGGGGCAGTACAGAGCAGAAAGGACAGGAGAGATGGGTGACAGGACCAGGACTGAGGAGACAGGAGAGATGGGTGACAGGACCAGGGACAGAGGGGACAGGAGAGATGGGTGACAGGACCAGGACAGAGGGGACAGGACCAGGACAGAGGGGACAGGAGAGATGGGTGACAGGACCAGGGCAGAGGAGACAGGAGAGATGGGTGACAGGACCAGGGCAGGGGTGACAGGAGAGATGGGTGACAGGACCAGGGCAGGGGTGACAGGAGAGATTGGTGACAGGACCAGGACAGAGGGGACAGGAGAGATGGGTGACAGGACCAGGGCAGGGATGACAGGAGAGATGGGTGACAGGACCAGGACAGAGGGGACAGGAGAGATGGGTGACAGGACCAGGACAGAGGGGACAGGAGAGATGGGTGACAGGACCAGGGCAGGGATGACAGGAGAGATGGGTGACAGGACCAGGACAGAGGGGACAGGAGAGATGGGTGACAGGACCAGGGCAGGGGTGACAGGAGAGATGGGTGACAGGACCAGCACAGGGGTGACAGGACCAGGACAGAGGAGACAGGAGAGATGGATGACAGGACCAGGGCAGGGGTGACAGGAGAGATGGGTGACAGGACCAGCACAGGGGTGACAGGACCAGGACAGAGGAGACAGGAGAGATGGATGACAGGACCAGGACAGAGGAGACAGGAGAGATGGGTGACAGGACCAGGACAGAGGGGACAGGAGAGATGGGTGACAGGACCAGGGCAGAGGAGACAGGAGAGATGGGTGACAGGACCAGGGCAGGGGTGACAGGAGAGATGGGTGACAGGACCAGGGCAGGGGTGATAGGGCCATGACAGAATAGAGGGGGCAGGAGAGATGGGTGACAGGACCAGGAGGGACAGTGTCAGGAGAGCAGTGAAAGGGACAGTACGGCAGGGCCAGGACAGGCTAAGACAGAGAGGACAGGAACAGGACAGGGGTGGCAGAAAAGATGGGTGACAGGACCAGGGCAGGCGTGACAGGGCCAGTACAGAGTGGACAGGGAGAGGACATGTATGACAGGGCCATGACAGAATAGAGGGGGCAGGAGAGATGGGTGACAGGACCAGGACAGGGGTGACAGGGCCAGGACAGAACAGAGGGGACAGGAGAGAAGGGTGACAGGGACAGGACACGGGTGACAGAGACACGACGGGGGTGATGGGGGCAGTACAGAGCAGAAAGGACAGGAGAGATGGGTGTCAGGGCCAGGACAGAGATGACAGGGACAAGATAGAGGTGACAGGGGCAGAACCAGGACAGGGGTACCAGGACAGAAAGGACAGGGACAGAACCAAAAAGACAGGAGAGAGGGTCAAGGTTGACAGAGCCAGTACAGAGGTGACAGGATGAGGACAGAAGGGACATAGTATTTTTTATATATATATCACCACTATAGATGGTTGTACGGAGAGCGCTCAAATGTATGTTAATGTCTCTTTTTAGTTCTTTGTAGGATACTCCTACGATTTAGATTTGACCACGGAGAGTTGAATGATTCTGAAAAAGACCCTCTCACCAGATTCACCCAGACAGGAATAACACTTGTTAATCCAAAGCATCCATAAAATTTATTAAAATCTTTTTGTGAAATAATAAAAGACTCTTACATTGATCTTAACATTTGTGGGACATGATCTTAATAGGACTTGCTGTCCACCCCAGCCGGGGAGGAGCTCAAATGACAGCCTGTCAACCCACTATGTCTAATCAACCAACGCGTTTCGTTTAACCAGACTTCCTCAGGGGTGTCTTTGACAAAAAAAAAAATCAATGACAAACATGACTAACTCAAATTGACAATAAAATTCAATTGACAATTAGAATCAAGATGACGAATTGATTACATATATAACTGACTATTTCTCATGTAAATATATATATATCCATACAAAGATTATCTGAGTGACCTGATAAGGGTGCTGATGAATACAAAAATACTTTTTACAATGTGGAGAATTAGATACATAGCTATTCAGAAAAAAAACCTTGATATCCAATATAAATAGTGGTTAAAAAAGACCCATATTTAACTTTTTGAATACTTAGTATTTTGCTTTTGAATATTTAGTATATACTTCATCGTCTTTACCGATGTCCTTAATGTTAATTCTTCATATATACTTATGTACACATATGAGGTTTACAAGCTTAGTTTTAACAATGATCAATCATACCATCCATATTATACATTGGAAACTTACTTTTTATATGTAAGAGCGGTACTCTAACTGAAGAGATGTAAAAGTTGGGATGATGTCCCTAAATACAATTCTGTGGACACAGGATTGATAATTAGTCCTATAGATCTGCTTATAATGTAAACAGTGTGTTTGAAAATTATCCCAATTTAATACTTACAAAAGTCTCAGTGTTAGTATCTTATATTTGGTAAAACAACCTGTGTAAGATATTCCGAATTTCATGTAACCAGCGTACAGGACCGTTCTGATTCTTTGTATAGAGCTTTTAAAGTTCTAAAATCAATATGTGTATTAATTAATAAATTAATTAATAAAGTGACTTAATAATATAATTAATATAATTAATATCTTATAATAGTAAACAATTTTGTTACAAATTTTACCCAATCATGGTGAAAAACCCCATCATAAATGGTGTGAAAAAATATTTTTACATAAAAAGTGCATAAGTGATGCAATTTCATTATAATTTTATGTTATGTTTCACCATGAAATTGCATAATTTAATTTAACATAAAATTAAAATGAAATTGCATCCCAACTTTTACATCTCTTCAGTTAGAGTACCGCTCTTACATATAAAAAGTAAGTTCCCAATGTTTAATATGGATGGTATGATTGATCATTGTTAAAACTAAGCTTGTAAACCTCATATGTGTACATAAGTATGTATGAAGAATTAACATTAAGGACATCGGTAAAGACGATGAAGTACTGTATATACTAAATATTCAAAAGCAAAATACTAAGTATTCAAAAAGTTAACTATGGGTCTTTTTTAAACACTACTTATATTGGCTATAAAGGTTTTTTTTCTGAATAGCTATGTATCTAATTCTCCACATTGTAAAAAGTATTTTTGTATTCATCAGCACCCTTATCAGGTCACTCAGATAATCTTTGTATGGGTATATATAAATTTACATGAGAAATAGTCAGTTATATATGTAATCAATTTGTCTTCTTGATTCTAATTGTCAATTGAATTTTATTGTCAATTTGAGTTAGTCATGTTTGTCATTGATTTTTTTTTTTGTCAAAGACACCCCTGAGGAAGTCTGGTTAGACAAAACGCGTTGGATGATTAGACATAGTGGGTTGACAGGCTGTCATTTGAGCTCCTCCCCGGCTGGGGTGGACAGCAAGTCCTATTAAGATCATGTCCCACAAATGTTAAGATCAATGTAAGAGTCTTTTATTATTTCACAAAAAGATTTTAGTAAATTTTATGGAAGCTTTGGATTAACAAGTGTTATTCCTGTCTGGGTGAATCTGGTGAGAGGGTCTTTTTTAGAATCATTCAACTCTCCGTGGTCAAATCTAAATCGTAGGAGTATCCTAGAAAGAACTAAAAAGAGACATTAACATACATTTGAGCGCTCTCCGTACAACCATCTATACTGTTAAATTACTGGTTATCGACTGGCAGGAGGACCTGCATTGGAGAATAGCAGCCATTTCTCCCCAAGGACTATTGGGTCTAAGGCGGGATTTATAGCGCAATTTGGTTATTTTTTTTTATTTTTATATATATATATATATATATATATATATATAAAGGAAAGCGCCTATGTAAATCTAATAGAACACGAGAATCGAAATGGGTTTCTTTCAGAACCCTTTTATACGACACACCTCATCAATGAAATGAGTGGCAGCTCTAGTACAATGTGTGGATAAAGATGAAAAAATGAAGTAAATGAAAGCGCCTACTAGTGTCGGTGCAAAGACTTGTGCATTCAAGTAAAATAAGTATAACAATAGGTGACAACTTAGCTTCGAATAATTTCAGGCTGATGACTCTTAGAAGCGGGACATGTGGAGAAAAAATAAAAACAACATAGTGTGTACTGTTTTTTTAGAGAACCTAATAATTTTTTACAGCAGCTCAAGAGTTAGGAATTTTGCTCATTCCAATCATTATCAAGAGAGCAGGTTTAAAAACAAACAACAACAATTTTAATACACAAAGTCCTGCCACAGACGCAGGTGACAGACATACAAGAGTCTATATAAAGCAATTCATAAATCCGTAAAGGCAGGTAGCGCACGTACAGGATTGAAAAACAAAAGCAGCTTATCTGTCCATATAAATGGAATCCAGAGAGTAGGCAGCAGCTCTCTGTATTACAAATGCAGGTGGCGGACGTATAAGGATCTATTAAAAAAGGCAGTTCATCTGTGCATAAATGCAGGTAGCAAACGTACAGGATTGAATAATAAAAACAGCTTATCTGTCCATATGTGAGGAGTCCAAGGGATAAGCAGCAGGTCCCTGTCCCAACGCGTTTCGTCCTATTGTGTGGACTTCATCAAGGGGATAGTGGTAATGGGGACAAACAGGATATTTATAGTGCTATTGAGTGAACACATGTCAAACATGTGGATGTGACATCACTTCCTATCAGAAAGGTAAATAGTTAAATTGAAAGGTATGCATAACTGTCAACAATGGCAGTATAATGTAATGAAAATAATAACAGGAGCAGGTAAGAGGTTATATAAATAAAATGGAACATGAATAAAACTAACAGATAATGTTAAAAACGGCGGTGGAACGCAAAAACGCGTCACTTCCGCTTCCGGTGGTTGTGAAACGCATGATTACGTCAGTATTGCCGTGTATATAAACCGGACTTGGTGAGTGGCTTGGGAATTTATCTATAATGACTATGTATCGACATTGTCAAAGGACGATACATAAGGACATAAGGGGAATAGAGCGGGCGGGTGGAGGACAGACGGCGGTGAGACGCAAACGTAATTTCCGCCTATAATGGTGAGACGCAGACGCGTCACTTCCTTCTAGGGAGAGGCAGCAACAAATATACATAAATATAAAACAAATTAAAGACAAAACATTCGAGAGTCGCTAGTATACCGCTGAATCAAGCGTGGAGGCAATTAATGTTGAAATAATAAATTCTTAAATCTATATATGTAGCGGTGACATCACATCCGGTTGTCCATAATAACTGGTGGAACGCAAAATGCGGAAGCTCACATCCAGTTGTCCATAATATCTGGTGGAACGCAAAATGTGGAAGCTTAGTCACTTAGGCTTTATCTTGAAACAAGTCGGACATCATTCAATGTGTCATTCCGGTTGTTGGCACGCAAAAAACTTCTTTTTTAGTCCAATTCTCCATATAGTGCATAGTAATGGACAAGAACCTGGAACATACAGCCATTATAAAATATAAATGTATAAACAAATTAAATTGTAGTATGTAATAATTTTATTTAGTGAGATAAATATCAAGAGACATGACTAAAGTATGCTGACTTGTGACCATTAAATAGTGCATAGATGTGATGACCAAAATAGGTAGATGTAGCGAGGATAAGGTGAATAGTCTAAGAAAAATTGTGTATCAGTGTAATTATAAAGAGAAAGTGGCTTATAGGAAAGGTGCGATCTCAAATCCTTCATTAAATCCTAAGGGTGCCATCGTTTTTAATTCAAAAATCCAGAACATTTCTCTCTTTGAAAGTTTATTAAGGATGTCTCCACCTCGTTCTCCGGGGTTTACAATCTCTATTCCTTTGAAAGTAAGGTCCTCCGGGTTGGATTTATGGATTTCTTGGAAGTGTCTATAAATTGCATGTGTCTGGATTTTATTTTTGATATTTCTTACATTCTCTTGAATACGTAATTTGAGGCATCTCTTTGTTTTCCCGATATATTTGAGACCACAAGTGCATTCTAGAAGGTATATAACCATATTGGAATTGCAATTGATAAAGTGTTTGATGGTGTATTCACGAGAATTGTCGTTATTGAAAAAAGTCTTCCAATTCCTGTGTACAAGTTTGCAAATGATGCAGCCTCCACATTTATAGCTTCCCTGACATTTCTTTGTTGAGGTAGGTGATTTGGATTTCAGTAGGCTGGGTGCTAAGATATCTTTAAGATTGCTGTGTCACGATCCGGGTATCTGGACGCCATTTCTTACCCATCAGATGCCTCCTAAGGCTGGCTCAGCGCTCCAGGACCGGATCCCATCTGTTATCCTAATGTTCACATTCCTGCATCCTCTCCTGTCTCTCTGAGACGCTGTCACAGTAACGCCTTATTACATCTGGCATGGCGTCTCCCGCGGCCTCCGCCGCCGTCCCTGAGCTTCTGCATGCAGAGTGTCAGAGTGGCGATTACGTCAGCCGCGGCCTCCGCTGTGTCCGCGTGGTTGGATGTGCACTTGTCAGCCTGGCGTCTCCTGTCTCCAGTGGCCGGCGCCGCCATTACTGTTTTCATTACCACATGGATTACAAACCAAACTTCCCTCCAAGTGTCTGCATGGGCGCAGCCATCTTGGATTCTGTCAGCTGATCATTTCCTCCAATCTGTTGTCAGTATTGTTAATCTGCATAATTGCCTAGCCAATCCCTTCCTTGCTGCAGGTATAAATACACTGTGCCTGAGCAAGGAAGGCGTCAGTGCTTTGGTTGTCAAACCTAGTTCCTGTTTGTCTCTCTCCTGTGATTGTCTTCCAGGTTCCAGCTCCTGTCTCAAGACTTCCACCATAGAGACCCGCACCAGCATTCCACCTGCGGTGTAGCCTGACTCTCCAATCCATTGTGGATTCATCTGTTTCCAGCTACAACATTACCTGCTTCCAGCTCAGCTTCCAGCAGAGTACAGCTTCCCTTAAAGGGCCGGTGTCCTTTCTACACTTTACCACTCTCCACCGGTATTATTATTTCTCCGCTCTCAAGTTCTACATTTCAGTTCATATTTCATCGCTCCCAAGTTCATTTATTATTTAACTGGTTCCAGCCAGTATCCACTCCGTGCTAACAACAGTCTGGTTCCAGCCAGTATCCACAGCAGCTGTTTTACCTTCAGCAACCCAGCTTTTCCTGGAACACCAGCTGGCACAATCCTGGGTTATCTCCATTGCTACAGTCGGGCCTGGTAAGGACTTTCCATCTAGAAGATCATAAGAACTATCTCACACTACCAGTGCCCTGTGGCTCCTGCCATCCTGTAGTACCCAGGAACTGTATTTATTATTTGCTGACGTTTACGTTTTCTTTTACTGCTGCTGTGTTGCGGAGTTGTCATAATAAACATCATTGACTTTTATCCAAGTTGTCGTGGTCACGCCTTCGGGCAGTTATTATTCATGTTACTTACATGTCCAGGGGTCTGATACAACCTCCCAGGTTCCGGTACATCTCAGCCCCTACAACTGAGGCTGCCTCCCGTCAGCTCAGGCCCTCAGTTGTGACAGTAAGCACTGACCTAATGAATCCAGCCGGAGACCAGGATCAAGCGGCCAGGCCGATGCAAGAACTGGCAGCCCGACTAGAACATCAGGAGGCTGCACAGGGCCACATCATCCGCTGTCTCCAGGATCTCTCTACTCAGCTGGATGGGATTCAGACAACTTTCCGTGGATCAGGCGCATCTGGTGCGTCAACCACAGTGACTCCAGCTATAACCCCACCCACCTTACCCATTTCTGCTCCACGTCTTCATCTTCCAACGCCAGCAAAATTTGACGGATCTCCAAGATTCTGCAGGGGATTTCTCAACCAGTGTGAGATTCAGTTTGAGCTACAACCTGGCAATTTTCCCAGTGACCGTACAAAAATTGCCTACATCATTTCTCTTCTCAGTGGCTCCGCCCTTGACTGGGCATCACCGTTATGGGAGAGGACCGACACCCTGCTATCTTCTTACACTGCATTCGTGTCAACATTCAGGCGCATCTTCGACGAGCCAGGCCGGGTAACCTCAGCTTCATCCGAGATTCTCCGTTTACGCCAGGGGTCACGTACTGTAGGACAATATCTGATACAGTTCCAGATCCTGGCATCCGAACTGGCATGGAACGACGAGGCCCTGTATGCTGCATTCTGGCATGGCTTATCTGAGCTTATTAAAGATGAGTTAGCTACCAGAGACTTACCTTCTAAGTTAGATGAGCTAATCTCACTCTGCACGAAAGTTGATTTACGTTTCAGAGAGAGAGCAACTGAGCGTGGAAGATCATCTGCTCCAAAATCTTCTGCTCCTCCTCCTCGTCAACTGTCACCATCTAAAGATGAGCCCATGCAAATAGGCCGTTCCCGTTTAACTCCTGCTGAGCGCCGAAGACGTCTCTCTGAGTCTCTTTGTCTTTACTGTGCAGCTCCGTCTCACACCATCAATGCCTGTCCCGAACGTCCGGGAAAACTCCAAACCCTAGCTCGCCCAGGAGAGGGCCGGCTAGGAGTAATGATCTCCTCTCCATCTCCTCATGATTGTAATCTCCCAGTCTCGCTTCAAGTTGCTCAACGTTATCGGAACGTCATTGCTCTCCTTGATTCCGGAGCAGCTGGGAACTTTATTACTGAAGCCTATGTTAAACGGTGGTCCCTACCCACCGAGAGACTTCCTTCCTCCTTTTCCTTAACTGCCGTGGATGGCAGTAAAATTTTTGATACTGTTATTGCTCTAAGGACTCTACCAGTTCGTCTGAGAGTGGGAGTTCTTCATTCCGAACTTATTTCACTTTTAGTGATTCCAAGAGCCACACATCCTGTGGTCCTGGGCCTTCCATGGCTCCGTCTTCACAATCCTACAATTGATTGGACGACTACGCAAATCCTGGCATGGGGTTCCTCCTGTGCAGAGACATGTTTGTTTAAAGTATTGCCTGTCTGTTCTTCCTCCCCCAGGTCGTCTGATGTTCCACCTCCTCCATATCAAGATTTCACGGATGTGTTCAGTAAAGCTTCTGCTGATATCCTTCCTCCTCATAGAGAATGGGACTGCCCGATTGATCTCGTTCCAGGGAAGGTTCCACCTCGAGGCCGAACTTATCCGTTGTCTCTGCCTGAGACGCATTCTATGGAGGAATACATTAAAGAGAACCTAGCAAAGGGGTTCATTCGACCTTCTTCTTCCCCAGCCGGCGCAGGCTTCTTTTTTGTAAAAAAGAAAGATGGTGGTCTGCGGCCGTGCATCGACTACAGAGGTTTGAACGACATTACCATCAAGAACCGTTATCCTTTATCCCTGATTACTGAGCTCTTTGACAGAGTTAGCGGAGCTACCATCTTTACAAAGCTGGACTTGCGAGGTGCATACAATCTCATCCGGATCCGTGAGGGTGACGAGTGGAAGACCGCCTTTAACACCCGTGACGGACATTATGAGTACCTCGTCATGCCCTTCGGATTGAGCAATGCTCCAGCTGTCTTCCAGCATTTTGTCAATGAGATTTTCAGAGACATTCTATACCGTCATGTCGTGGTCTATCTAGACGATATCCTCATTTTTGCCAACGATTTAGAGGAACATCGTTTTTGGGTTAAAGAGGTTCTGTCCCGTCTCCATGTCAATCATCTCTATTGCAAATTAGAAAAATGCGTCTTTGAAGTCAAGTCCATTCCGTTTCTAGGGTACATTGGGGTATATTTACTAAGCTCCCGATTTTGACCGAGATGCCGTTTTTTCTTCAAAGTGTCATCTCGGTTAATCTCGGTCATTTACTAAACACTAATCACGGCAGTGATGAGGGCATTCGTAATTTTTTGCAAGTTCAGGTAAAAAATTACGAATGAATACACCATCGGTCAAAACGCGGCTGTTTAAGTATGAATCTCGGTCATTTACTAAGAAGTGCAAAGCCAAAAAAGAACAAACACTGCCGTGAAAAATTACAACTCGTAAAAAAGTGCTAAAAAAAAACAGACCTTTTTTTTTTATTCGTGATTGGATAGGCATGCACGGATCCATGAGATCCGTGCATGTATATCAGTGGGAAGGGGTGGGAAAGTGCTTATTTTTTCAAAAAAAATTGCGTGGGGTCCCCCCTCCTAAGCATAACCAGCCTCGGGCTCTTTGAGCCGATCCTGGTTGCAGAAATATGGTGAAAAAAATGACAGGGGTTCCCCCATATTTAAGCAACCAGCATCGGGCTCTGCGCCTGGTCCTGGTCCCAAAAATACGGGGGACAAAAAGAGTAGGGGTCCCCCATATTTTTAAAACCAGCACCGGGCTCCACTAGCTGGACAGATAATGCCACAGCCGGGGGTCACTTTTATACAGCGCCCTGCGGCCGTGGCATCAAAAATCCAACTAGTCACCCCTGGCCGGGGTACCCTGGGGGAGTGGGAACCCCTTCAATCAAGGGGTCCCCCCCCCCCAGCCACCCAAGGGCCAGGGGTGAAGCCCGAGGCTGTCCCCCCCCATCCAATGGGCTGCGGATGGGAGGGCTGATAGCCTTTGTTGTAAAATAAAAGATATTGTTTTTAGTAGCAGTACTACAAGTCCCAGCAAGCCTCCCCCGCATGCTGGTACTTGGAGAACCACAAGTACCAGCATGCGGCGGAAAAACGGGCCCGCTGGTACCTGTAGTACTACCACTAAAAAAATACCCAAAAAAACACAAGACACACACACCGTGAAAGTATAATTTTATTACATACATACACACATACATACATACATACTTACCTTATGTTCCCACGCAGGTCGGTCCTCTTCTCCAGTAGAATCCAAGGGGTACCTGTTGAAGAAATTCTACTCACCAGATCCAGTGGTCCAGGCTCCTCGGCAAATCCAGGGTTAATCCACGTACTTGAATAAAACAAAAAAACGGTTGCCCGACCACGAACTGAAAGGTGACCCATGTTTGCACATGGGTCACCTTCCCACGAATGCCAGAAACCCACTTTGCCTTCTGGCTAAGTGGGTTTCTTCAGCCAATCAGGGAGTGCCACGTTGTAGCACTCTACTGATCAGCTGTGTGCTCCTGTCCTCACTGACAGGCGGCACACGGCAGTGTTACAATGTAGCGCCTATGCGCTCCATTGTAACCAATGATGGGAACTTTCTGCTCAGCGGTGACGTCACTTTAGGTCAACCGCAGGGCACAAAGTTCCCATCATTGGTTACAATGTAGCGCATAGGCGCTACATTGTAACACTGCCGTGTGCTGCCTGTCAGTGAGGACAGGAGCACACAGCTGATCAGGAGAGTGCTACAACGTGGCACTCCCTGATTGGCTGAAGAAACCCACTTAGCCAGAAGGCAAAGTGGGTTTCTGGCATTCGTGGGAAGGTGACCCATGTGCAAACATGGGTCACCTTTCAGTTCGTGGTCGGGCAACCGTTTTTTTGTTTTATTCAAGTACGTGGATTAACCCTGGATTTGCCGAGGAGCCTGGACCACTGGATCTGGTGAGTAGAATTTCTTCAACAGGTACCCCTTGGATTCTACTGGAGAAGAGGACCGACCTGCGTGGGAACATAAGGTAAGTATGTATGTATGTATGTGTGTATGTATGTAATAAAATTATACTTTCACGGTGTGTGTGTCTTGTGTTTTTTTGGGTATTTTTTTAGTGGTAGTACTACAGGTACCAGCGGGCCCGTTTTTCCGCCGCATGCTGGTACTTGTGGTTCTCCAAGTACCAGCATGCGGGGGAGGCTTGCTGGGACTTGTAGTACTGCTACTAAAAACAATATCTTTTATTTTACAACAAAGGCTATCAGCCCTCCCATCCGCAGCCCATTGGATGGGGGGGGACAGCCTCGGGCTTCACCCCTGGCCCTTGGGTGGCTGGGGGGGGGGGACCCCTTGATTGAAGGGGTTCCCACTCCCCCAGGGTACCCCGGCCAGGGGTGACTAGTTGGATTTTTGATGCCACGGCCGCAGGGCGCTGTATAAAAGTGACCCCCGGCTGTGGCATTATCTGTCCAGCTAGTGGAGCCCGGTGCTGGTTTTAAAAATATGGGGGACCCCTACTCTTTTTGTCCCCCGTATTTTTGGGACCAGGACCAGGCGCAGAGCCCGATGCTGGTTGCTTAAATATGGGGGAACCCCTGTCATTTTTTTCACCATATTTCTGCAACCAGGATCGGCTCAAAGAGCCCGAGGCTGGTTATGCTTAGGAGGGGGGACCCCACGCATTTTTTTTTGGGATTTTACATTGTTTAATTAAAAAAAAAAAAAAAAAAAAACCCCAGCACGGATCACACAGATCCGGCCGAGATTGATTGTTAAAAAAAACGGCAGTGTTTTGCTAATCACTGCCGTAAAATTAGGTAAAAAAAAACGAATGACATCGACATCGGAAGAAAAGAAAAACCCGAATACGACAGCTTAGTAAATCCATCGTAATAAATTCAAAAAGTTGCAGTTTTACACTGTCGATGTCATTCGTGATTGAACTTTGACCTATTTTCGGAAATTACGAATGTTAGTAAATGTACCCCATTGTGTCCGGTTCCGGACTAGAGATGGATCCTGAGAAACTACAAGCAATTCAGAATTGGCCGGTACCCTTAACCCTCAAAGGGGTCCAGAGGTTCTTAGGGTTCGCCAATTATTACCGAAAGTTTATACGAGACTTTTCCACCATTGTGGCGCCTATTACTGCTTTCACCAAGAAGGGTGCTAACCCGTCCAAGTGGTCTGAAGAAGCCATGCAAGCTTTTCATCTTTTAAAACAGAGGTTCATCTCTGCGCCTGTCCTGAAACAGCCTGACATCGACTCTCCTTTCATCCTAGAGGTGGATGCCTCCTCCGTTGGAGTAGGAGCGGTGTTATCTCAGAGGGCTAAAGATGGCCATTTACATCCTTGCAGTTTCTTCTCCCGGAAGTTCTCCCCAGCTGAGCGCAACTATGCCATTGGCGACCAGGAGTTGCTAGCCATCAAGCTCGCTCTAGAAGAGTGGAGGTATCTGTTGGAGGGAGCTTCTCATTTAATCACCATACTTGCAGACCACAAGAACCTTTTATACCTGAAGGGCGCACAATGTCTCAACCCTCGTCAGGCCAGATGGGCACTTTTCTTTTCCAGGTTCGACTTTAAACTCCAGTTCTGTCCGGGCTCTCAGAATCGCAAGGCCGATGCCCTTTCCCGCTCATGGGAGCAAGAAAATGAGTCAGAGTCTTCAGACAAGCATCCTATTATAAATCCGTTGGCATTCTCCACGGTAGGGATGGACTCTACGCCCCCATCAGGGAAAAGTTTTGTGAAGCCGATGCTAAGGAAGAAGCTCATGCATTGGGCCCATGCTTCCCGTTTTGCCGGACATACAGGTATCCAAAAAACCCTGGAGTTTATCTCTAGGTCCTATTGGTGGCCAACTCTGAAAAAGGACGTCTTGGAGTTTATTGCATCTTGCCCAAAGTGTGCCCAACATAAAGTATCCCGCCAGTCGCCTGCGGGGCAACTGGTTCCACTATCCGTTCCCCGTCGACCATGGACCCACTTGTCGATGGATTTCATTACAGACTTACCCATGTGCAACAAGTTCAATACCATCTGGGTGGTAGTTGACCGGTTCACCAAGATGGCACACTTCATTCCTCTCACCGGTCTTCCGTCAGCTTCCAAGTTGGCTCAAGTATTCATACAAGAGATCTTCCGACTCCACGGTCTTCCTGAAGAAATTATCTCAGATCGAGGAGTTCAATTCACAGCCAAATTCTGGCGAAGTTTATGTCAAGTCCTCCAAGTCAAGCTAAATTTTTCCACGGCTTACCATCCTCAGACCAATGGTCAAACCGAGAGGGTGAATCAGGACTTGGAGGCCTTCCTCCGCATCTATGTGTCCTCCTCTCAAGATGACTGGGTTCAATTACTTCCCTGGGCCGAGTTCTGTCATAACAACCAGTATCATTCTTCATCTGCTTCAACACCATTCTTCACTAACTTTGGATTCCACCCTAAAGTTCCTGAGTTCCAACCGCTTCCAGCAACTTCTGTTCCCGCAGTGGATATCACCTTGCATCAGTTTGCCAATATCTGGAAGAGCGTACGATCAGCTCTGCTCAAGGCATCGTTCAGGTACAAGAAGTTTGCGGATAAGAAGCGTCGAGCAGTTCCTGCTCTCAAGGTGGGTGATCGGGTATGGTTATCCACGAAGAATTTGAGGTTAAGAGTTCCCAGTATGAAGTTTGCACCTCGCTATATCGGTCCTTTCAAGATTGAACAAGTCATCAATCCTGTTGCTTACAGACTCCAGTTGCCTCCCTTCTTAAAAATACCCAGGACATTCCATGTTTCCCTGTTGAAACCGCTGATCTTGAATCGGTTTCATTCCTCACTTCCTCCAACTCCGAAAGTCCAAACTCAACGAGGCGTTGAGTATGAAGTGGCCAAGATCCTGGACTCACGTCACCGTTACGGTCAACTACAATATCTTATTGACTGGAAGGGTTATGGTCCTGAGGAACGTTCATGGACCAATGCTTCTGATGTCCATGCTCCTGCCTTGGTCCGGAGATTCCATTCCAAGTTTCCTCAAAAGCCAAAGAAGTGTCCTGGGGCCACTCCTAAAGGGGGGGGTGCTGTCACGATCCGGGTATCTGGACGCCATTTCTTACCCATCAGATGCCTCCTAAGGCTGGCTCAGCGCTCCAGGACCGGATCCCATCTGTTATCCTAATGTTCACATTCCTGCATCCTCTCCTGTCTCTCTGAGACGCTGTCACAGTAACGCCTTATTACATCTGGCATGGCGTCTCCCGCGGCCTCCGCCGCCGTCCCTGAGCTTCTGCATGCAGAGTGTCAGAGTGGCGATTACGTCAGCCGCGGCCTCCGCTGTGTCCGCGTGGTTGGATGTGCACTTGTCAGCCTGGCGTCTCCTGTCTCCAGTGGCCGGCGCCGCCATTACTGTTTTCATTACCACATGGATTACAAACCAAACTTCCCTCCAAGTGTCTGCATGGGCGCAGCCATCTTGGATTCTGTCAGCTGATCATTTCCTCCAATCTGTTGTCAGTATTGTTAATCTGCATAATTGCCTAGCCAATCCCTTCCTTGCTGCAGGTATAAATACACTGTGCCTGAGCAAGGAAGGCGTCAGTGCTTTGGTTGTCAAACCTAGTTCCTGTTTGTCTCTCTCCTGTGATTGTCTTCCAGGTTCCAGCTCCTGTCTCAAGACTTCCACCATAGAGACCCGCACCAGCATTCCACCTGCGGTGTAGCCTGACTCTCCAATCCATTGTGGATTCATCTGTTTCCAGCTACAACATTACCTGCTTCCAGCTCAGCTTCCAGCAGAGTACAGCTTCCCTTAAAGGGCCGGTGTCCTTTCTACACTTTACCACTCTCCACCGGTATTATTATTTCTCCGCTCTCAAGTTCTACATTTCAGTTCATATTTCATCGCTCCCAAGTTCATTTATTATTTAACTGGTTCCAGCCAGTATCCACTCCGTGCTAACAACAGTCTGGTTCCAGCCAGTATCCACAGCAGCTGTTTTACCTTCAGCAACCCAGCTTTTCCTGGAACACCAGCTGGCACAATCCTGGGTTATCTCCATTGCTACAGTCGGGCCTGGTAAGGACTTTCCATCTAGAAGATCATAAGAACTATCTCACACTACCAGTGCCCTGTGGCTCCTGCCATCCTGTAGTACCCAGGAACTGTATTTATTATTTGCTGACGTTTACGTTTTCTTTTACTGCTGATGTGTTGCGGAGTTGTCATAATAAACATCATTGACTTTTATCCAAGTTGTCGTGGTCACGCCTTCGGGCAGTTATTATTCATGTTACTTACATGTCCAGGGGTCTGATACAACCTCCCAGGTTCCGGTACATCTCAGCCCCTACAACTGAGGCTGCCTCCCGTCAGCTCAGGCCCTCAGTTGTGACATGCTGGTTTTTCTATAGACAATCTGTGGTGAGGAGGTAGAATGTCTTTAAGGACTGGATCCATCATGAGGATGTTACAGTGTTTGTTTAACGACTGTCTGATGCTGGCTTCATGACAACTGTATGTTGTGATAAAAGGTGTTGAGTACCATGATTGAACCTGATTTATATTCCCTTGATTTTCCTGTAACGGGTTCTCTTTAATTTTGGCAAGGGCGTTTAAAATGACATCTTTATGTATATTTGTTGCTGCCTCTCCCTAGAAGGAAGTGACGCGCCTGCGTCTCACCATTATAGGCGGAAATGACGTTTACGTCTCACCGCCGTCCGTCCTCCACCCGCTCGCTCTATTCCCCTTATGTCCTTATGTATCGTCCTTTGACAGTGTCGATACATAGTCATTATAGATAAATTCCCAAGCCACTCACCAAGTCCGGTTTATATACACGGCAATACTGACGTAATCATGCGTTCCACAACCACCGGAAACAGAAGTGACGCGTTTTTGCGTTCCACCGCCGTTTTTAAC
Organism: Pseudophryne corroboree; assembly: GCF_028390025.1. NCBI lineage: Eukaryota > Metazoa > Chordata > Amphibia > Anura > Myobatrachidae > Pseudophryne > Pseudophryne corroboree. Next base: position 28,879,161 of record NC_086451.1, read on the forward strand.
ATTATCTGTTCATTTTATTCTTATTCCGTGTTATTTATATAACCTCTTACCTGCTCCTGTTATTATTTTCATTACATTATACTGCCATTGTTGACAGTTATGCATACCTTTCAATTTAACTATTTACCTTTCTGGTAGGAAGTGATGTCACATCCACATGTTTGACATGTGATCACTCACTAGCACTATAAATATCCTGTTTGTCCTCATTACCACTATCCCCTTGATGAAGTCCACACAATAGGACGAAACGCGTTGGGACAGGGACCTGCTGCTTATCCCTTGGACTCCTCACATATGGACAGATAAGCTGTTTTTATTATTCAATCTTGTACGTTTGCTACCTGCATTTATGCACAGATGAACTGCCTTTTTTAATATATCCTTATACGTCCGCCACCTGCATTTGTAATACAGAGAGCTGCTGCCTACTCTCTGGATTCCATTTATGTGAACAGATAAGCTGCTTTTGTTTTTCAACCCTGTACGTGCGCTACCTGCCTTTAAGGATTTATGAATTGCTTTATATAGACTCTTGTATGTCTGTCACCTGCGTCTGTGGCAGGACTTTATGTATTAAAATTGTTGTTGTTTGTTTTTAAACCTGCTCTCTTGATAATTATTGGAATGAGCAAAATTCCTAACTCTTGAGCTGCTGTAAAAAATTATTAGGTTCTCTAAAAAAAACAGTACACACTATGTTGTTTTTATTTTTTCTCCACATGTCCCGCTTCTAAGAGTCATCAGCCTGAAATTATCCGAAGTTAAGTTGTCACCTATTGTTATACTTATTTTACTTGAATGCACAAGTCTTTGCACTGACACTAGTAGGCGCTTTTATTTACTTCATTTTTTCATCATATATATATATATATATATATATATCATTTATATTGGTAGCGCTGGTCTTGAGGTGACCAGGAATATGGACTGTGCACTGCAGACTGTTATACTCTATTGGGTTATACGGTATAGTTTACCATTTCTATAGGGTCATCTGCTGCTTCTCCAGACTGGAGTCCCATACACACTCCCCAGTCAGTGACAGCCCCACCCTGCTCCTCACTTTGTAGCACGATCCAGCCCGGGTCTCCAGCTACGGACTGCAGGTCTGGTGACCGGCGGTCAGCATACCGACGCAAAGATCGCTGCCACCAGTATGCCAGCAGGGGGGTGAGCGCAACAGAGCACCTTGCGGGTTCGGTGGCTCTCTGCTCTCACCACAGGTTCTATTCCCAATCTATGGGTGCCGTGGACACCCACGAGTGGGAATAGTCCCTCTTAGTCGACATTCCGGCTGTCGGCATTTGCAGTGGTTGGGATTCCGGGGTCGGTATCCTGTCCACTGGGATCCCGGCCTCCGGTAACATGCGACACCGCCAGCAGAAAAAAGTGATCACAGCGGCGACCGCAAAAAGACTGACAGGCGGGAGGCGCTCCGGGGCGGATACTCACTGTTTTCAAGGCGTGGTGAGGTGAACGCAGGCGTGTCCAGGCGTTTGGAGGGCGGATGTCTGACGTCTTTCCGGGACCTTCGTCGCTGGATCCGTTGCACAAGTAAGTCTGACCCTGGTCCTCTTTTGCTCAAAACTTTTTTGCATAGCAGCCCCTCACAATCGTTTGCAGCCTTGCTATGCAAAAAGATCCCTCCCCATAGGCGGCGTCTAGTTGATTGCACGGGCTGCAAAAAGTAGCTTCTTGCGAACAACTCGGAATAACCCTCTTTGTATTCTTATTAGTATACAGTCACAGAAGCAATACCGGAAAAAGACACGGACGCCACAGGGGTAAATGTATTAGCCTCAGCAATGTGCAGACATTGGTCAGTAACCCGGGGATTCTGACCAATGTTTTTAAAGGGACAATCATTTAAAGGGCATAACAAGGTTGGTTTTGCCCTTTAAATGATTGCCCCTTTTAAACATAGGCTATTATATTTGCCCTCCGATTGTGAATAATGGATTTAACCTCCCATTCTGCATATGGGGACGCGTGCAGTAGCGGTTGCCACGGCCGTGTGTTTGCAGTAACTCTCAGTACCCTACTAGAAGAAGATGTACACTGTTTGGAATCCCACAGGTCAGGGTGGTACATAGTCAAGGCTGTCTAGATATCTTCTGACCACAATCTTCTGTACTCTAATAATAGATAAATTCCTTGTATAATAATAATAATAATATCCAGCATCTCTTCTAAGTGCACATTCTTTCACTGTCACATAAAACTGTTATCCTGGTGCAGGCTTTTTAGTTTTGTGTGCAATAAAGACGTTCATCTCGACTGCTGGGAATTCTTGGAGCTACAGACTGCAGAGTCAGGTGCTGACAGCAATGGAGAGTTAGCTCTTGGGGAGAGTAGTGGAGGGCTGTTGGTGAAAGCCTTGCACTTATGAAATGGTGTGGTACAAGACCACCAGGTGATTAGGCCCCCTCATGACATCATCATGCCCCTTATGAAGCCCCTTTTATGGAATGTCAATTCAGAAAAGCAGACTGTTAGATGTTGTCCTTTTTTTCTTGTGTGTAAGGGGCCAATTTATCATGATAAAAAATGATCATGTGATAATGATGTATATTATAGATATTATCGGGGGAGAATTGTAACCAGGAGACATCAGTTATATCTCCCGTGTTACACAGTTAATGAATGGCCCTGACACTTAATTTCTACAAAATATAATAATATCCAGGGGCAGATCCAGAAAAAAATTACAGAGGGGGCACCATAAGTGGTTGTGCTATCAAGGAGGGGTGGAGTCAGAAGTGGAGTGGGCGTGACCAAGTTTGAGTGGGTGTGACCAATGGTGTGCGGGGGTGTGGTCAAGTGCTCAATGTGCTCAAAGTGCTCACAGCAGCACCATTCTCCCTCCCCAGGTCACCCCCCCCCCCAGCAAAAGACCGCTCACAACAGGCAGCAGCACCATTCCACCCTCCCCAGGTCACCCCCCCCCCCCCCAGCAAAAGACCGCTCACAACAGGCAGCAGCACCATTCTCCCTCTCCAGGTCACCCCCACTCCCCCCCCCAGCAAAAGACCGCTCACAACAGGCAGCAGCACCATTCTCCCTCCCCAGGTCACCCCCACTCCCCCCCCCCCAGCAAAAGACCACTCACAACAGGCAGCAGCACCATTCTCCCTCCCTCCCCAGGTCACCCCCACTCCCCCCCCCCCCCCCAGCAAAAGACCGCTCACAACAGGCAGCAGCACCATTCTACCTCTCCAGGTCACCCCGACTCTCCCCCCCCCCTGCAAAAGACCACTCACAGCAGGCAGCAGCACCATTCTCTCCCTTCCCAGGTCACCCCCACTCCCCCCCCCCAGCAAAAGACCGCTCACAACAGGCAGCAGCACCATTCCCTCCCTCCCCAGGTCACCCCCACTCCCCCCCCCAGCAAAAGACCGCTCACAACAGACAGCAGCACCATTCTCCCTCCCCAGGTCACCCCCACTCCCCCCCCCCAGCAAAAGACCGCTCACAACAGGCAGCAGCACCATTCCACCCTCCCCAAGTCACCCCCACTCCCCCCCCAGCAAAAGACCGCTCACAACAGGCAGCAGCACCATTCTCTCCCTTCCCAGGTCACCCCCACTCCCCCCCCCCAGCAAAAGACCACTCACAGCAGGCAGCAGCACCATTCTCTCTCTCCAGGTCACCCCCACTCCCCCCCCCAGCAAAAGACCACTCACAGCAGGCAGCAGCACCATTCTCTCCCTTCCCAGGTCACCCCCACTCCCCCCCCCCCAAGCAAAAGATCACTCACAGCAGGCAGCAGCACCATTCTCCCTCTCCAGGTCACCCCCACTCCCCCCCCCCCCAAGCAAAAGACCACTCACAGCAGGCAGCAGCACCATTCCCTCCCTCCCCAGGTCACCCCCACTCCCCCCCCCCCCAGCAAAAGACCACTCACAACAGGCAGCAGCACCATTCCACCCTCCCCAGGTCACCCCCACTCCCCCCCCCCAGCAAAAGACTGCTCACAACAGGCAGCAGCACCATTCTCCCTCCCCAGGTCACTCCCACTCCCCCCCCACCCAGCAAAAGACCACTCACAGCAGGCAGCAGCACCATTCCCTCCCTCCCTAGGTCACCCCCACTCCCCCCCCCCCAGCAAAAGACCGCTCACAGCAGGCAGCAGCACCATTCTCCCTCTCCAGGTCACCCCGACTCCCCCCCCCAGCAAAAGACCACTCACAGCAGGCAGCAGCACCATTCTCCCTCCCCAGGTCACCCCCACTCCCCCCCCCCCAGCAAAAGACCGCTCACAATAGGCAGCAGCACCATTCTCCCTCCCCAGGTCACCCCCACTCCCCCCCCCAGCAAAAGACCGCTCACAGCAGGCAGCAGCACCATTCTCCCTCCCCAGGTCACCCCCACTCCCCCCCCCCCCCCAGCAAAAGACCGCTCACAACAGGCAGCAGCACCATTCTCCCTCCCCAGGTCACCCCCACTCCCCCCCCCCCCAGCAAAAGACCACTCACAGCAGGCAGCAGCACCATTCCCTCCCTCCCCAGGTCACCCCCACTCCCCCCCCCAGCAAAAGACCGCTCACAACAGGCAGCAGCACCATTCTCCCTCCCCAGGTCACCCCCACTCCCCCCCAGCAAAAGACCACTCACAGCAGGCAGCAGCACCATTCTCCCTCCCCAGGCCACCCCCACTCCCCCCCCCAGCAAAAGACCGTTCACAGCAGGCATCAGCACCATTCTCCCTCCCCAGGTCACCCCCACTCCCCCCCCCCCCCCCAGCAAAAGACCACTCACAACAGGCAGCAGCACCATTCTCCCTCCCCAGGTCACCCCCACTCCCCCCCCCAGCAAAAGACCGCTCACAGCAGGCATCAGCACCATTCTCCCTCTCCAGGTCACCCTGACTCCCCCCCCCAGCAAAAGACCACTCACAGCAGGCAGCAGCACCATTCTCCCCCTTCCCAGGTCACCCCCACTCCCCCCCCCAGCAAAAGACCGCTCACAGCAGGCAGCAGCACCATTCTCCCTCTCCAGGTCACCCCGACTCCCCCCCCCAGCAAAAGACCACTCACAGCAGGCAGCAGCACCATTCTCCCTCTCCAGGTCACCCCCACTCCCCCCCCCCCCCCCCCCCCCAGCAAAAGACCACTCACAGCAGGCAGCAGCACCATTCTCCCTCCCCAGGTCACCCCCACTCCCCCCCCAGCAAAAGACCGCTCACAACAGACAGCAGCACCATTCTCCCTCCCCAGGTCACCCCCACTCCCCCCCCCCCCAGCAAAAGACCGCTCACAACAGGCAGCAGCACCATTCCACCCTCCCCAAGTCACCCCCACTCCCCCCCCAGCAAAAGACCGCTCACAACAGGCAGCAGCACCATTCTCTCCCTTCCCAGGTCACCCCCCCCCCCAGCAAAAGACCACTCACAGCAGGCAGCAGCACCATTCTCTCTCTCCAGGTCACCCCCACTCCCCCCCCCAGCAAAAGACCACTCACAGCAGGCAGCAGCACCATTCTCTCCCTTCCCAGGTCACCCCCCACTCCCCCCCCCCCCCCCCAAGCAAAAGATCACTCACAGCAGGCAGCAGCACCATTCTCCCTCTCCAGGTCACCCCCACTCCCCCCCCCCAAGCAAAAGACCACTCACAGCAGGCAGCAGCACCATTCCCTCCCTCCCCAGGTCACCCCCACTCCCCCCCCAGCAAAAGACCACTCACAACAGGCAGCAGCACCATTCCACCCTCCCCAGGTCACCCCCACTCCCCCCCCCCCCAGCAAAAGACTGCTCACAACAGGCAGCAGCACCATTCTCCCTCCCCAGGTCACCCCCACTCCCCCCCCCCCCAGCAAAAGACCACTCACAGCAGGCAGCAGCACCATTCCCTCCCTCCCCAGGTCACCCCTACTCCCCCCCCCCCAGCAAAAGACCGCTCACAACAGGCAGCAGCACCATTCTCCCTCCCTAGGTCACCCCCACTCCCCCCCCCCCCCAGCAAAAGACCGCTCACAGCAGGCAGCAGCACCATTCTCCCTCTCCAGGTCACCCCGACTCCCCCCCCCCAGCAAAAGACCACTCACAGCAGGCAGCAGCACCATTCTCCCTCCCCAGGTCACCCCCACTCCCCCCCCCCCAGCAAAAGACCGCTCACAATAGGCAGCAGCACCATTCTCCCTCCCCAGGTCACCCCCACTCCCCCCCCCCAGCAAAAGACCGCTCACAACAGGCAGCAGCACCATTCTCCCTCCCCAGGTCACCCCCACTCCCCCCCCCCCCCCCCCAGCAAAAGACCGCTCACAACAGGCAGCAGCACCATTCTCCCTCCCCAGGTCACCCCCACTCCCCCCCCCCCCCCCCAGCAAAAGACCACTCACAGCAGGCAGCAGCACTATTCCCTCCCTCCCCAGGTCACCCCCACTCCCCCCCCCAGCAAAAGACCGCTCACAACAGGCAGCAGCACCATTCTCCCTCCCCAGGTCACCCCCACTCCCCCCCCCCCCCAGCAAAAGACCACTCACAGCAGGCAGCAGCACCATTCTCCCTCCCCAGGTCACCCCCACTCCCCCCCCCAGCAAAAGACCACTCACAACAGGCAGCAGCACCATTCTCCCTCCCCAGGTCACCCCCACTCCCCCCCCCCAGCAAAAGACCGCTCACAGCAGGCATCAGCACCATTCTCCCTCTCCAGGTCACCCTGACTCCCCCCCCCCAGCAAAAGACCACTCACAGCAGGCAGCAGCACCATTCTCCCCCTTCCCAGGTCACCCCCACTCCCCCCCCCCAGCAAAAGACCGCTCACAGCAGGCAGCAGCACCATTCTCCCTCTCCAGGTCACCCCGACTCCCCCCCCCAGCAAAAGACCACTCACAGCAGGCAGCAGCACCATTCTCCCTCTCCAGGTCACCCCCACTCCCCCCCCCCCCCCAGCAAAAGACCACTCACAGCAGGCAGCAGCACCATTCTCCCTCCCCAGGTCACCCCCACTCCCCCTCCACCAGCAAAAGACCGCTCACAACAGGCAGCAGCACCATTCTCCCTCTCCAGGTCACCCCGACTCCCCCCCCCCCCAGCAAAAGACCACTCACAGCAGGCAGCAGCACCATTCTCTCCCTTCCCAGGTCACCCCCACTCCCCCCCCCCAAGCAAAAGACCACTCACAGCAGGCAGCAGCACCATTCTCCCTCTCCAGGTCACCCCCACTCCCCCCCCCCAAGCAAAAGATCACTCACAGCAGGCAGCAGCACCATTCCCTCCCTCCCCAGGTCACCCCCACTCCCCCCCCCAGCAAAAGACCACTCACAGCAGGCAGCAGCACCATTCCACCCTCCCCAGGTCACCCCCCCCCCCAGCAAAAGACCGCTCACAACAGGCAGCAGCACCATTCTCCCTCCCCAGGTCACCCCCACTCCCCCCCCCCCCAGCAAAAGACCGCTCACAACAGGCAGCAGCACCATTCTCCCTCCCCAGGTCACCCCCACTCCCCTCCCCCCAGCAAAAGACCACTCACAGCAGGCAGCAGCACCATTCCCTCCCTCCCCAGGTCACCCCCACTCCCCCACCCAGCAAAAGACCGCTCACAGCAGGCAGCAGCACCATTCTCCCTCTCCAGGTCACCCCGACTCCCCCCCCAGCAAAAGACCACTCACAGCAGGCAGCAGCACCATTCTCCCCCTTCCCAGGTCACCCCCCCCCCCCAGCAAAAGACCACTCACAGCAGGCAGCAGCACCATTCTCCCTCCCCAGGTCACCCCCACTCCCCCCCCCCAGCAAAAGACCGCTCACAACAGGCAGCAGCACCATTCTCCCTCCCCAGGTCACCCCCACTCCCCCCCCAGCAAAAGACCGCTCACAACAGGCAGCAGCACCATTCTCCCTCCCCAGGTCACCCCCACTCCCCCCCCCCCCCCCCAGCAAAAGACCGCTCACAACAGGCAGCAGCACCGTTCTCCCTCCCCAGGTCACCCCCACTCCCCCCCCCAGCAAAAGACCACTCACAGCAGGCAGCAGCACCATTCCCTCCCTCCCCAGGTCACCCCCACCTCCCCCCCCCCAGCAAAAGACCGCTCACAACAGGCAGCAGCACCATTCTCCCTCCCCAGGTCACCCCCACTCCCCCCCCCCCCAGCAAAAGACCGCTCACAGCAGGCAGCAGCACCATTCTCCCCCTTCCCAGGTCACCCCGACTCTCCCCCCCCCAGCAAATGACCACTTACAGCAGGCAGCAGCACCATTCTCCCCCTTCCCAGGTCACCCCCACTCCCCCCCCCCCAGCAAAAGACCACTCACAACAGGCAGCAGCACCATTCTCCCTCCCCAGGTCACCCCCACTCCCCCCCCCAGCAAAAGACCGCTCACAGCAGGCAGCAGCACCATTCTCCCTCTCCAGGTCACCCCCACTCCCCCCCCCCCAGCAAAAGACCACTCACAGCAGGCAGCAGCACCATTCTCCCTCCCCAGGTCACCCCCACTCCCCCCCCCCCAGCAAAAGACCACTCACAACAGGCAGCAGCACCATTCTCCCTCCCCAGGTCACCCCCACTCCCCCCCCCCCAGCAAAAGACCGCTCACAGCAGGCAGCAGCACCATTCTCCCTCTCCAGGTCACCCCGACTCCCCCCCCCCAGCAAAAGACCGCTCACAGCAGGCAGCAGCACTATTCCCTCCCTCCCCAGGTCACCCCCACTCCCAGGCAGCAGCACCATTCTCTCCCTCCCCAGGTCACCCCCACTCCCCCCCCAACAAAAGACCGCTCGCCAGCAGAAAGCAGGGCCAGTCAGGCAGGCGTCGTCTTCTTGCTCGGTGGGTGGCGTTGGCGGCTGCTCTCCCGGACCCTTGCGCTGCTGTGCACTGTTCCTGGGTGCTGTCCCTCAGCGGCGGGCGGCAGCGGTGCACTGTCCCTCAGCAGCGGCGGCGGTGCACTGTCCCTCAGACGCAGCGGCGGCCTGGATCTGTGAAGTTCCTCCTCCTGCTCGGCTCCTCTGCACTGACTGCAGGTCACATTTCTCCAGGGAGCCAATCAGGAGGAGGAACACACATGTGGAACAGAGCAGCAGCAGCAGCAACTGACACGAGAGGGGGACATGTCGGGTGCCAGGTACCAGGTGCGGGGTGCATGCAGCGGCGCAGACAGTTTAAATACAAATACAAAAAAACAATTAAAAATGACAGGGGGGGGGGGCAAGTGCCTTGATCCCCCCCCCCCTAAATCCGCCACTGATAATATCTGTGACAAAATGCAAACTCTAGGGCAGCAGTGGCCAACCCGTGGCTCTTGAGCCACATGCGGCTCTTTCTTTATTCAGATGTGGCTCCTGACACTCAAAGTCACATGACCCAACAGATCTGGAAACTACTGCATGCCAGCCAGACACGCAGCAACACTACGGGGACGAAGAACTGAGGGAGCCACCAGCAAACAGAGGACATATAAAGGGCTGCTGCACTGGCACGAGTTGGGAGGCAGCATTAGTGACATCTGAGGGTGTGCTGCAGTGACACAAGGGGGAGCTGGCTGGAGTGACACAGGAGGGTCTTGGCAGGAGAGACAATGGGGGAACTGACTGGAGTGACACAGGAGGGTGCTGTCATGAGTGACACACTGACGCATGGGGGAGGTGGCTGGAGTGACACATTGACACATGGGGGAGCTGGCTGGAGTGACACAGGAGGGTCTTGGCAGGAGAGACAATGGGGGAACTGACTGGAGTGACACAGTAGGGTGCTGGCAGGAGTGGCACATGGAGGAACTGGCTGGAGTGACACAGGAGGGTGCTGGCAGGAGTGACACACTGACGCATGGGGGAGCTGGCTGGAGTGACACATTGACACATGGGGGAGCTGGCTGGAGTGACACAGGAGGGTCTTGGCAGGAGAAACAATGGGAGAACTGACTGGAATGACACAGGAGGGTGCTGGCAGGAGTGACACACTGACGCATGGGGGAGCTGGCTGGAGTGACACATTGACACATGGGGGAGCTGGCTGGAGTGACACAGGAGGGTCTTGGCAGGAGAAACAATCAGGGAACTGACTGGAGTGACACAGGAGGGTGCTGGCAGGAGTGGCACATGGAGGAACTGGCTGGAGTGACACAGGAGGGTGCTGGCAGGAGTGACACACTGATGCATGGGGGAGCTGGCTGGAGTGACACATTGACACATGGGGGAGCTGGCTGGAGTGACACACTGACGCATGGGGGAGCTGGCTGGAGTGACACACTGACGCATGGGGGAGCTGGCTGGAGTGACACATTGACACATGGGGGAGCTGGCTGGAGTGACACAGGAGGGTCTTGGCAGGAGAGACAATGGGGGAACTGACTGGAGTGACACAGGAGGGTGCTGTCAGGAGTGACACACTGACGCATGGGGGAGCTGGCTGGAGTGACACATTGACACATGGGGGAGCTGGCTGGAGTGACACAGGAGGGTCTTGGCAGGAGAGACAATGGGGGAACTGACTGGAGTGACACAGGAGGGTGCTGGCAGGAGTGACACACTGACGCATGGGGGAGCTGGCTGGAGTGACACATTGACACATGGAGGAGCTGGCTGGAGTGACACAGGAGGGTCTTGGCAGGAGAAACAATGGGGGAACTGACTGGAGTGACACAGGAGGGTGCTGGCAGGAGTGACACACTGACGCATGGGGGAGCTGGCTGGAGTGACACATTGACACATGGGGGAGCTGGCTGGAGTGACACAGGAGGGTCTTGGCAGGAGAAACAATGGGGGAACTGACTGGAGTGACACAGGAGGGTGCTGGCAGGAGTGGCACATGGAGGAACTGGCTGGAGTGACACAGGAGGGTGCTGGCAGGAGTGACACACTGACGCATGGGGGAGCTGGCTGGAGTGACACATTGACACATGGGGGAGCTGGCTGGAGTGACACACTGACGCATGGGGGAGCTGGCTGGAGTGACACACTGACGCATGGGGGAGCTGGCTGGAGTGACACATTGACACATGGGGGAGCTGGCTGGAGTGACACAGGAGGGTCTTGGCAGGAGAGACAATGGGGGAACTGACTGCAGTGACACAGGAGGGTGCTGGCAGGAGTGACACACTGACGCATGGGGGAGCTGGCTGGAGTGACACATTGACACATGGGGGAGCTGGCTGGAGTGACACATTGACACATGGGGGAGCTGGCTGGAGTGACACAGGAGGGTCTTGGCAGGAGAGACAATGGGGGAACTGACTGGAGTGACACAGGAGGGTGCTGTCAGGAGTGACACACTGACGCATGGGGGAGCTGGCTGGAGTGACACATTGACACATGGGGGAGCTGGCTGGAGTGACACATTGACACATGGGGGAGCTGGCTGGAGTGACACAGGAGGGTCTTGGCAGGAGAGACAATGGGGGAACTGACGAGTGACACAGGAGGGTGCTGTCAGGAGTGACACACTGACGCATGGGGGAGCTGGCTGGAGTGACACATTGACACATGGGGGAGCTGGCTGGAGTGACACAGGAGGGTCTTGGCAGGAGAGACAATGGGGGAACTGACTGGAGTGACACAGGAGGGTGCTGGCAGGAGTGGCACATGGAGGAACTGGCTGGAGTGACACAGGAGGGTGCTGGCAGGAGTGACACCCTGACGCATGGGGAAGCTGGCTGGAGTGACACATTGACACATGGGGGAGCTGGCTGGAGTGACACACTGACGCATGGGGGAGCTGGCTGGAGTGACACACTGACGCATGGGGGAGCTGGCTGGAGTGACACATTGACACATGGGGAAGCTGGCTGGAGTGACACAGGAGGGTCTTGGCAGGAGAGACAATGGGGGAACTGACTGGAGTGACACAGGAGGGTGCTGTCAGGAGTGACACACTGACGCATGGGGGAGCTGGCTGAAGTGACACATGGGGGAGCTGGCTGGAGTGACACAGGAGGGTCTTGGCAGGAGAGACAATGGGGGAACTGACTGGAGTGACACAGGAGGGTGCTGGCAGGAGTGGCACATGGAGGAACTGGCTGGAGTGACACAGGAGGGTGCTGGCAGGAGTGACACCCTGACGCATGGGGAAGCTGGCTGGAGTGACACATTGACACATGGGGGAGCTGGCTGGAGTGACACACTGACGCATGGGGGAGCTGGCTGGAGTGACACACTGACGCATGGGGGAGCTGGCTGGAGTGACACATTGACACATGGGGAAGCTGGCTGGAGTGACACAGGAGGGTCTTGGCAGGAGAGACAATGGGGGAACTGACTGGAGTGACACAGGAGGGTGCTGTCAGGAGTGACACACTGACGCATGGGGGAGCTGGCTGAAGTGACACATTGACACATGGGGGAGCTGGCTGGAGTGACACAGGAGGGTCTTGGCAGGATAGACAATGGGGGAACTGACTGGAGTGACACAGGAGGGTGCTGGCAGGAGTGGCACATGGAGGAACTGGCTGGAGTGACACAGGAGGGTGCTGGCAGGAGTGACACACTGACGCATGGGGGAGCTGGCTGGAGTGACACATTGACACATGGGGGAGCTGGCTGGAGTGACACAGGAGGGTCTTGGCAGGAGAAACAATGGGGGAACTGACTGGAGTGACACAGGAGGGTGCTGGCAGGAGTGACACACTGACGCATGGGGGAGCTGGCTGGAGTGACACATTGACACATGGGGGAGCTGGCTGGAGTGACACAGGAGGGTCTTGGCAGGAGAAACAATGGGGGAACTGACTGGAGTGACACAGGAGGGTGCTGGCAGGAGTGGCACATGGAGGAACTGGCTGGAGTGACACAGGAGGGTGCTGGCAGGAGTGACACACTGACGCATGGGGGAGCTGGCTGGAGTGACACATTGACACATGGGGGAGCTGGCTGGAGTGACACACTGACGCATGGGGGAGCTGGCTGGAGTGACACACTGACGCATGGGGGAGCTGGCTGGAGTGACACATTGACACATGGGGGAGCTGGCTGGAGTGACACAGGAGGGTCTTGGCAGGAGAGACAATGGGGGAACTGACTGGAGTGACACAGGAGGGTGCTGGCAGGAGTGACACACTGACGCATGGGGGAGCTGGCTGGAGTGACACATTGACACATGGGGGAGCTGGCTGGAGTGACACATTGACACATGGGGGAGCTGGCTGGAGTGACACAGGAGGGTCTTGGCAGGAGAGACAATGGGGGAACTGACTGGAGTGACACAGGAGGGTGCTGGCAAGAGTGGCACATGGAGGAACTGGCTGGAGTGACACATGGAAGAACTGGCTGGAGTGACACATGGGGGAGCTGGCTGGAGTGACACATGGGGGAGTTAAAGTGTATTATGTGAATCTGGCTTTTTCAATATACTTTATGTGGATCTGGCGTTTTCAAAGTATTTTATGTTGGATCTGGTTTTAAAATGTATTTCATGTGGCTATGGCTTTTTCAATGTATTTTATAGCATGGGCGTGGCCTAGCAGGTACAATGACACACCTCATTTTTTGCACACGTGCCTTCTGCTCGATGTCGGCTCTTTGACTTACCTAACAAGATTTTTTGGCTCTTTGTCTCTGACTGGTTGGCCACCCCTGCTCTAGGGGCAACCAAAATAAATTACCTGCCACACCAACAGTCACAGATGTCTGGTCTATGGGTTAGCGATACCATCAGAAACCAAAAGCTGGCTAACCATCGATATTTCTGATTCAATGTAGATGCCTTCTCCATTCGATGTCGGAATTGCAATAGTTGCCACTGTTATATGCTACTGCCTGACGGCGGACACCAGGATGGAGAATCTGAGGAAAATGTGTGCATGCGCAAACTTCCGATGGCCACTGTGCATGCGCACTAACAAACCATTGATGGTTGATCCATGCCATTGGAGGGGAACACCGCCCATATTCCATAGTGCCCTCCTGATCACCATCCTTAGTATGACTGTGTTGTATGCCCTTTATATCAACACTCTAAATGGTGGATAGCTCCAGCCACTCATCAATCAGCTCGTGGGGTACAACGGATAATTTGATTGGTGAATGGCAGTGCCATTTAAAGGCGAGTATGCTTGGAGCCATCTACTGCGTATGACATAGGCCAACATATCTATAAAATGTGCGGCTGCACCAGTGACATGCGGTGAGGTCAAAGGCTGGGGAGGCACAGAGATATAATATATATATATATATATATATATATATATATCAATGCACAGCGGCCCCCCTCTCTCACCTGACAGTGTAGGTGTCTGGGATTGTGCTGTTACTGGCTGGATGGGAGGGCGGAGGAAGGAGAGGGAAGAGCGCTGGCCTACGTCGCTCCCGCTGCATGCACCACCTCTCTGGGCTTCCCATCGCCACCGCTCCAATGCTGCTGTAGCCGGGACAGCTGCAGCTCCAGCGCCAGTCACCGCTGGGTCCCGACGCCACTTCCGCTTGCCGCATCGTGTATGGGTTATTGGACAGCGGATCCAGCACTAGATCCACTGTCCAATCACAGCTGCCTCGCTGACATGGGCGTGATGTCCCTGTCAAAGAGGCACTTGTAGATGTGCCGCTTTCAGTATTTTTTTTATGGGCTTTTATAGCCCATTACTTGGCCCTGTACCCTGCTCAATCCCCGTTCCCACTGTTTACGGGAGGCACTGCTGTCAGTGCCTCCCAAACTAATTTAATGAGGTAACATTATTAGAATAAAATAAAGAAGATACTGATGACACAGAAAATGTGTCATAAGTATCTTCTTTGTATTATTTTAATAATCACAGGGGAGGCACTGCCTCCCCTGACTGCACGTCCCTGGGCTGCACATGTGTAACACCCACAAACACATAACATTTACGGTGCCGAAAACTTAAACTAAATTGTGGGGTGCTAATGTGAATCAGGTTCGGGTGATCAGAGCGGCAGACCTGCTTTACCTCTCAGACACAATGACAACACACACATATACAGGATCTAACTCCATTTTATTATCCTAACAAAATTAACAAGTGGCAGGTAAGCAGGAAACAGGTGCACAGTTAAACAGGCTGGCTATGGCTTCTTTACTATTGTCACAGGTAACCAGCGGTAGCTTTAATGCATGGCAGGTAAGCAGGAAACAGGTGCACAGTTAAACAGGCTGGCTATGGCTTCTTAACTATAGTCACAGGTAACCAGCGGTAGCTTTAATACGTGGCAGGTAAGCAGGAAACAAGTGCACAGTTAAACAGGCTGGCTATGGCTTCTTAACTATAGTCACAGGTAACCAGCGGTAGCTTTAATGTGTGGCAGATAAGCAGGAAACAGGTGCACAGTGAGACAGGCTGGTTATGGCTTCTGGACTATAGTCACAGGTAACCAGCGGTAGCTTTAATGCGTGGCAGGTAAGCAGGAAACAGGTGCACAGTTAAACAGGCTGGCTATGGCTTCTTAACTATAGTCACAGGTAACCAGCGGTAGCTTTAATACGTGGCAGGTAAGCAGGAAACAGGTGCACAGTTAAACAGGCTGGCTATGGCTTCTTAACTATAGTCACAGGTAACCAGCGGTAGCTTTAATGCGTGGCAGATAAGCAGGAAACAGGTGCACAGTGAGACAGGCTGGCTATGGCTTCTTTACTATAGTCACAGGTAACCAGCAGTAGCTTTAATGCGTGGCAGATAAGCAGGAAACAGGTGCACAGTTAAACAGGCTGGCTATGGCTTCTTAACTATAGTCACAGGTAACCAGCGGTAGCTTTAATACGTGGCAGGTAAGCAGGAAACAGGTGCACAGTTAAACAGGCTGGCTATGGCTTCTTAACTATAGTCACAGGTAACCAGCGGTAGCTTTAATGCGTGGCAGATAAGCAGGAAACAGGTGCACAGTGAGACAGGCTGGCTATGGCTTCTTTACTATAGTCACAGGTAGCCAGCAGTAGCTTTAATGCGAGGCAGATAAGCAGGAAACAGGTGCACAGTTAAACAGGCTGGTTATGGCTTCTTAACTATAGTCACAGGTAACCAGCGGTAGCTTTAATGCGTGGCAGGTAAGCAGGAAACAGGTGCACAGTTAAACAGGCTGGTTATGGCTTCTTTACTATAGTCACAGGTAACCAGCTGTAGCTTTAATGCGTGGCAGGTAAGCAGGAAACAGGTGCACAGTTAAACAGGCTGGCTATGGCTTCTTTACTATTGTCACAGGTAACCAGCGGTAGCTTTAATGCATGGCAGGTAAGCAGGAAACAGGTGCACAGTTAAACAGGCTGGCTATGGCTTCTTAACTATAGTCACAGGTAACCAGCGGTAGCTTTAATGTGTGGCAGATAAGCAGGAAACAGGTGCACAGTGAGACAGGCTGGTTATGGCTTCTGGACTATAGTCACAGGTAACCAGCGGTAGCTTTAATGCGTGGCAGGTAAGCAGGAAACAGGTGCACAGTTAAACAGGCTGGCTATGGCTTCTTAACTATAGTCACAGGTAACCAGCGGTAGCTTTAATACGTGGCAGGTAAGCAGGAAACAGGTGCACAGTTAAACAGGCTGGCTATGGCTTCTTAACTATAGTCACAGGTAACCAGCGGTAGCTTTAATGCGTGGCAGATAAGCAGGAAACAGGTGCACAGTGAGACAGGCTGGCTATGGCTTCTTTACTATAGTCACAGGTAACCAGCAGTAGCTTTAATGCGTGGCAGATAAGCAGGAAACAGGTGCACAGTTAAACAGGCTGGCTATGGCTTCTTAACTATAGTCACAGGTAACCAGCGGTAGCTTTAATACGTGGCAGGTAAGCAGGAAACAGGTGCACAGTTAAACAGGCTGGCTATGGCTTCTTAACTATAGTCACAGGTAACCAGCGGTAGCTTTAATGCGTGGCAGATAAGCAGGAAACAGGTGCACAGTGAGACAGGCTGGCTATGGCTTCTTTACTATAGTCACAGGTAACCAGCAGTAGCTTTAATGCGAGGCAGATAAGCAGGAAACAGGTGCACAGTTAAACAGGCTGGTTATGGCTTCTTAACTATAGTCACAGGTAACCAGCGGTAGCTTTAATGCGTGGCAGGTAAGCAGGAAACAGGTGCACAGTTAAACAGGCTGGTTATGGCTTCTTTACTATAGTCACAGGTAACCAGCTGTAGCTTTAATGCGTGGCAGGTAAGCAGGAAACAGGTGCACAGTTAAACAGGCTGGCTATGGCTTCTTTACTATTGTCACAGGTAACCAGCGGTAGCTTTAATGCATGGCAGGTAAGCAGGAAACAGGTGCACAGTTAAACAGGCTGGCTATGGCTTCTTAACTATAGTCACAGGTAACCAGCGGTAGCTTTAATGCATGGCAGGTAAGCAGGAAACAGGTGCACAGTTAAACAGGCTGGCTATGGCTTCTTAACTATAGTCACAGGTAACCAGCGGTAGCTTTAATGCGTGGCAGGTAAGCAGGAAACAGGTGCACAGTGAGACAGGCTGGTTATGGCTTCTTTACTATAGTCACAGGTAACCAGCGGTAGCTTTAATGCGTGGCAGGTACTGTAAGCAGGAAATAGGTGCACAGTTAAACAGGCTGGCTATGGCTTCTTTACTGTTGTCACAGGTAACCAGCGGTAGCTTTAATGCATGGCAGGTATGCAGTAAACAGGTGCACAGTGAGACAGGCTGGTTATGGCTTCTTTACTATAGTCACAGGTAACCAGCGGTAGCTTTAATGCATGGCAGGTAAGCAGGAAATAGGTGCACAGTTAAACAGGCTGGCTATGGCTTCTTTACTGTTGTCACAGGTAACCCCAGCGGTAGCTTTAATGCATGGCAGGTAAGCAGGAAACAGGTGCATAGTGAGACAGGCTGGTTATGGCTTCTTTACTATAGTCACAGGTAACCAGCGGTAGCTTTAATGCGTGGCAGGTAAGCAGGAAATAGGTGCACAGTTAAACAGGCTGGCTATGGCTTCTTTACTGTTGTCACAGGTAACCAGCGGTAGCTTTAATGCATGGCAGGTAAGCAGTAAACAGGTGCACAGTGAGACAGGCTGGTTATGGCTTCTTAACTATAGTCACAGGTAACCAGCGGTAGCTTTAATGCATGGCAGGTAAGCAGGAAACAGGTGCACAGTTAAACAGGCTGGCTATGGCTTCTTAACTATAAATGCCAGCATATCTCACTAGCAGAAAAGTACATCCACATTGACTTCAACGCTGCTGGGTGGAGGTTGCATGAGAGAACTATAAGTGCCAGCGTATCTCAATAGCAGAAAAGCACATTAACTTTTAAACTGCTGGGTGGAGCTTGCATGAAAGAACTACAGATATCAGCATAACTCAATTGCATATAAGCACATTTACATTGCCTCTTAAACTGCTGGGCGGAACTTGCATGAAAGAACTAAAGATACCAGCATAACTCAATTGCATATAAGCACATTTACATTGGCTATTAAACTGCTGGGCGGAGCTTGCATGAAAGAACTATAGATAAAACAACCGCAGCGTTCACCAACAAACCTAACTAGCATCACAAATCAATGTAATAATACACTAAGCATTTAAACTTTTTATGCACATCACCCTCGTCTCATACTCCCCAACCTTCTTAACTGGACTTGTGGGGGCTTAGGGGTGCCTACCCCCTTTCTAAATTAATATGCGGGGGGAGGGAAGTCATGAGGGGAGCTCACCCCCTTAACTAATAACATATATGATGCCCCAATAGCAGAGTTCTGGCAGCGGAAGGGGTTAACAGTGCAGAGTGTGGCAGCGGAAGGGTTGTAGCTGGTTCTCACCACTAGCTGCGGCGCTTCTGCTATCACCGATCTTCCGCAACTTCAGCACTGCCCGGGATGCTGAGCACCGCACCGGGCTGCGCTCTTTGTCCAGACGGCTGCTGTACGGAGTCTCCCTCCTCTTGCCGGCGATGCCCACTTCAGCTCCGGTCTGCGATGTCTTTCCCAAGCCCGCCGGGGTCTTCTCCGGATATTTGCTGCTTGTCACCGGGGTCCTCATCTCCGCTCTAGACTTTTCCCTCTGCGCCGTCCTCTGCCGGCGGTCCGCGCCGTCCTCTCCCAGCCACCAGGGGTCCTCGCCGGGTCCTTCCTCCCGGGGTCGTCCTTCGCGGTGCCTGCGCGCCCTTCACCGCCGGGTCCCACATCTTCTCTGCAGCAGCCTGGGAATTCCTCCTGGGGACGTTCCTCCACCCGCTCCTCTTCGGTAGCGATCCGCGCCGTACATCTCCAGTCGTCCCCGCGATCCTCTTCACCGGCAGGCAGCAGCGTGGACGGCTCATCCTCACCAGGGGTCCTCACTTCCGACCAGGTCTCCAGCTCTGCTCCTCGGTTCACTGCGGTCACCGGATCTTCCCCTTCGCTTCTCACAGCGCAGACGGACACACGACCCGATAGGCGGCTCCACTCTCCAGGCTGGTCATAGCTCCTGGTCCTGGCGGCGGCTCGGCTGGGCAGCAGTCAGGCTTCAGCGGGGGACTCCGCACTTCAGGCTCCCGGCGGTTACATGCTGACAACTCCTCCAGGTAATCTTCCCATACCAGGGCTCTCCTCTCCTGTGCTGCGAGGCTTCTTTTAAAGGTCCTGGTGCTCCTCCACCTCCCCTCTCCTCTATGATGACTGGCTCCCGGGGCCCCAGCAACAGACCACCCCCTGGTCACTCTGCCCTACAACCCAGGGGACCCAATCAGCTGGGGACATGTTTCCCGGACTTTATGTTGCTGGGTAAGAGGTGACAGGACCAGAGAATTGGCGGCAAGATC
The DNA here is from genome assembly GCF_028390025.1 of Pseudophryne corroboree. Classification (NCBI taxonomy): domain Eukaryota; kingdom Metazoa; phylum Chordata; class Amphibia; order Anura; family Myobatrachidae; genus Pseudophryne; species Pseudophryne corroboree. The sequence continues at coordinate 28,898,782 of NC_086451.1, forward strand.
CCTGTCAGACAGGATGACAGGGTCACATAAAGTTCAGCCCTGTCATACTATAGGGCTGCATAGGGACAGTATGGAGACTTTCAATATTTAAAAAAAAACAAGGGGTCCCCATTTAAAAAAAAAACACTTCAGGGTATTACACATGGCCGAGGCTGAGAGACAGGCGGGAGATGCTCAACAGATTTCACTACTGCTCCTGCACAGTGGCCATTTTGGATGTGATCTTCACAACGGTTACAGCGCCCGACGCGGAACTCTGGAAAGATACGTTTTAAAATGGGTGCTGTGTTGCCCCCCCCCCCCCCCCCCCCCTTAACTCAGGGGCCCGTGTGCACCCATTTTAGAAATGCAATGTCTTCCTGTTTTTCAGCCATAACGGAGCAGCCCCAGGAACAAGGGTGTAGCTACAGTAGGTGCAGGGGGTGCGACTGCTATGGGGCCATCCCCCTGTACCCAGTTACGCTGCCTGCAGGTGGGCACTTACCTCCTGAGCCCTGTGGGCAGCTTTTTATTTCCTAGCAATGTGCTGCTGTACTGCAGGCACATCAACTCTCCCAGCCGGCTCCGGTTCTCCTTACTGGTGCTGGGAGGATGCGTGGCTGTACTGGGCCTGCTGGGACCATGGTTACGCCTTCTCCCGCAATCAGTGAAGAGAGATGGAGCCGGACGGGCCAGCAGATAGGGAATATATAAGTTTTTTTTTCCTTTACAAAATTTCTCAGGGAACTTTTCTAAATTCTCCAACAGGGTAGAAGAACTACCAACAAGACACCTCATCAATGGTATACAACAGAAGCCCTCAACAGGGGGCGTAGCTCCAGAAAAGGGGTCTGTCTGGGGGCGTGGAGATGTAATCGTGCCATCGCCATAACACACCCCGCCCATGCAGGGGATGGAGCTACGATGAAGCGATTCAGAAGTGAGTGGGGACAGCAGGGGACAGCAGCGTAGGGGGTTCAGGGGGTGTAAGCTGGCTACGGGAGACTTGCCCACTTTTTCGGGTGGCGAAGAGTGCCACTCGATTTCAGGAGCCTTCAGGCCATTCCGGGGGAGTAGCTAAGTACAGTATGTCTTTATGGGTTCTGTAATACATTATGGAAACCCTAGAATTGCTTGTACCTTTCTCTCGAAGGGGCCTATATATCATTAAATATTTGCGGCATATACCCGCATGTGTAGTTAGCAGACCGCACATGTATAGGAGTCCCGCTAGAGGTCTGAACCCATCGCAGGGACGGGCTGCTTTGCCCTTGCATGTGCCCTTTGGTACATCCGAGCGATATAATCTCATACTGCAATGTGATTCTGCGTGCTAATGTAGGACCACGAGAGTTATACAAATACCATTATTGATAAATACCCCCCTAATTGCTCATTTGATAAGACTGAGTCATTTGGGAGGAGGCGTTTCTCATCAGTGTTCACCGCAGTTGCCAGAATTTCAAAATTATTTCCGGGAACACTTGGCTGCTGAGCCGGTGAATCGGAGCGCGATATAAGCAGTTCTGGCCGGACGAAACACTGTGTACTACAAACACAAGCATGACATGATTAGTGAACACTGGTTATACTGGAATATATTTTTTTGCATTTTAATTAGTTTAGACATTAACTTATAAAAACCCGGAAATAAAACTGCATCCAGTGTTCTGAGTATGTGCAGAACGGGAATAATGGTATTTGTTATTCTCCTCCAGGGAACAGAGGGGAGGAGGGTTGTTATCTACAGAATAAATACTTGTCTTCTGCTTGGTGCACAGGACAGTACATCTGACAGGGACTGGCTGCACAGGAGGTATCAGGTAGGATGCGTGCTGCTAATATACTCCCAATGTACAGTACACCCAGCGTCTGCAATACGCCAAGCTGCTCCTAAGTCCCTGTAACAGGGCAGAGCTGGCATTGAGGCAGAAAGGGATACACGGATGACACTGTTGTTTTAAACTTTGTATTGTATTACTGTGTCCTATATGCTCAGCATCAGTCCTCATTCTTCATGTGTGGATGCTGCACAGTATTATCCCTATTTTTCTGTATGGTAGATTCCATTTTTAGCATTTATCAATGAGTGATACATTTCACCGTGAGTGATAAGTTGTACCAGCCAATCAACTCCCAACTGTCACTTTCCTAACACAGTCTGTAACATGGCAGTTAGGAGCTGATTGGCTGGTGCAATTTATCACTGACAGTGAAATGTATCACTCATTGATAAATGAGCCCATTAGTATTTTGTTGAAGGCTTATTGATGAGTAACATTGCAAATACAAGTGGGAATGTAATACAAAGCTAGTGATTACTTCCAGTGACTGGCTCAGATGGGGGCTGGCTGGCACCATGCCCCTGCCCGGCTGCAGCTGAGTCTCGGGAAATGCTCTGCAAATGTCAGACAATCATGGTGTTGTTATAAGTAACATATGAAAGGATATCTGTGTTATTGGCAGGGTTCTATTGTATTTATTGTCATGTTTTCATATGTGCAATCATCGTGATGCTTCAATATGTATTATACAGAAAGGCAGAGCTAGAACTAGGCTTTCTGGTGCCCTGTGCCAGAGAGAGAATTAGCTCCCCCCCACCCCCACCCCCTTATAAGGCGCATTCCTCGTGGGGAAGGGTCATGACAAGATTGATCCCAGAAAAAGCCAATGCTATGATGTCCCTTCCCACATTTTATATATATATAAATAATACACACACATTTATAGACCACTGCAAGAAAATGGATTTGGACACAAATCCTCTTTATACCACATTCATGCACTAAACTTGAGAGATCGTTGTTATTTGGTTGTAATAACCTTTATTAAATAACACATTTCAATATACTGCCATACTCAGGATTCAAACCTATAACCTGTTGAATTCTAATCAGACACCCTTCTCATTGAGCTGTTTGATCCTGCATAAAAACTATGAACACTATATGAAGCTACTGGTACTTTGTAAAAAAAACAATAATCAGTATTGCAATTGAGCAGATCTATGTAGTGTGCAGCCACACATCCAATCCCTTGTAGCCGCACACTACATAGATCTGCTCAGCTGTAATGCTGATCATTTTTTTCACAAGGTACAAGGTAAGCTTCAAATAGTTATTATTCTCTAGTTTAGAATTATCTACCTCTCTATGCAAGAACAGATAGCTGAATGAATAGAGTGTCTGACTGCAATGACACAGGCAATGGGTTCGAATCCCGGGTATATCAGCATCTTGAAATGTAATAAAGGACAGTATGACTGAATAACAAAGAAATCTCAAGTCGAGTTCATGAATGTTGTATAAGTATTAGCGGCAGAAGGGGTCGGGGTAGGAGACAGGGACGGTCAGGAGACGCTGGGCTTCAAAAAAGGGGGAAGCTGCAAGTGAAAGTAATTAAAACAGATAACTGGCAAGTGCCGCCAACAGCGCTGCAGGGTAGGGGGCACTGTTGGCGGAACATGTGTGGTGCCCCCTTCGCACACACCTAGTTACGGCCCTGCAGAAGGGCACTGACACTTTTAATTACTTTATTGCTCCCCCCCTTCCGCAACATTCCCCACCTTCCGGTTTCCATCCTGGCCGCTAGCTTTCGGCATCTTGGTTCTGGGAGTTGGGGCACATCTGTTACTCTCTGATGTACCAGTTGCCTGCTTCCCAGTCTCAGGCCAATTTATCAAAGAGTGAAAACTTTACTAGCCTACTCTCCACCGAAAATTGATACTGCCGTGTTCTGTCCCAGCAATGTCACCGCTCCGCATTAGGTCTTACGTGTGCACGGTGACTCTGATTCTGAGTCACACAGAAAGTGGCTGTAGTTGCGGCCCGCCGCAGAAGTCACTAACTTATGTTAAATGCCACTAATGCGTACTTGCCTACCCTCCCGATTCCTGCAGGAGAAACCTGTAGTCGCCCACGCCCCCAGAAGAGCTTGCACTCTTTCCACATTCTGCCCACTTTCACTGTGAAAAAAATAATTAAAGAAAAGTTAAAAAATAAATAATCATACTCACCTACCCAGGGACCAGTGATCAGTGGTCTGGTGCGGGCTGCCAGTCATCAGGGCTTCCTGCGGCTTTTGTGACCTCCGGTGCAGTAAAGTGATGCTGTAAAGTGGCAGCTACACTTTACAGTACAAGATGTCACAGCAGCAGGGAGCTTGAACTTTGTGGCTTGCAAATTACTTTGGGGCCTTTTTATTAACATTATTTGTATTAAAATAATGTGAAAAAGGGTGTTTTCTGTTTTCACGCCCTTTTTCCATTATTTTAGTATCACTTAAATGTATTAAGGGCTTTTGGAGCAGTTTTCCAAACCCTTTGTCATTTTTTCAGTAACCTACTTATAACCATGCTTATAATGGGAAATGTGATGTGGCCGAATTTACAAAAAATAATATGTTAAAAATATGGCAGTGGATCAGCTGGCGTTATTATCACAGGGCAGTACTGCGATAGTGAGGCATTTGCCCAGCTTTCTCTACCCCTGGCAGGACCCGGCCAGTGTGATCAGCTCTGTGTGTCCGATGGACACGCAAGCTGATCACCTAAAAAAAAAAAAAAAGGAAATAAATAAATAAAATCATACTTACCAGTCCTAGGAGCCGGGAAACAGTGCTCCAGAGAGCGCAGCAGGGCACTGGGTCCTCCATTTACTGCACTGTGACCCCTTTGCAGTAAAGTGATGCTGCAAAGTGGCAGGTCACTTTACAGCACCGGGGTCAAAGCACAGAAGCAGGATCTGGTGCCCGACAGCCTCCTGGAGCAGCGGACACCGGCTCTGGATTGGTAAGTATAAATCCGGAGGGGAGGGGCTAATTTGCAGCGCGGGGGTAGTAGTGAGGGGTGGGAACCTGGTGGCTGCGGTAGCGACAGTCAGTGGCGCATGCGCACACAAAAAATACTCTGATGATGCTGCGGAGAGGCATCGCAGGGACAGAGCTTGCTTGCAAGCTCTGTCCCTGCATGCGATAATTGATATCCCTGCGATGTACTCAATTATCGCATTGCGAGTTTGGACGATTTTATCACACCACATCCGCATCACCAGATGCGGATGGTGATAAATAGGCCTCCTCGTCTTGTACATAGATGACAGATAACACCAGGGTGATCACCTAACATGTCTATAAATAATTTTCTCTGCAGATCGGACGGCTGGTCAACCCATGACGAACGCAGCGTGTAGATTGATGCTGGAGACATTACAACAACAATGGAATCCACGATCTTTCCCCTTGGAAATGCAGAGCAAAGTGTCGCCACACCACTGTTCTGTGCCAGGCTCCCCTCCACAGTGAAGGAGACTTCTCCTGACCCTAGGTTTGCCAACACAGACCTCACATTTCGGAGGAGAGGGTTGTTGGTGGTGGGAGCCATGTTGGTCTTCACCTTGATGTTGATCCTTCTTCTTTGGAACTATAAATGCATTGTGATTGACCAACTCTGTGAGGGCATCGACGAGCTGAAGACCCCCATATTCCCAGAGGATTAGCGTTACTAAAGCCTGGACACCAGCATGTGTGGTCTTCCATAATGTAGACTTGGTGCTTAACACTGGACTGACGTCATCAGTGTCCGCAGATGAGTTACTACGACTGGTCATTGTGCTATCTTATCAGTTGTTCCCCACGTTGCTTAAATTGTAAGCTCACATGGGTAGGCCCAGCTAAATCTATGTATCATGTCCATTCTATGTTATTTATTATTATAATGTTCCCCTCAATATGTTGGCGCTTTACACAAAAATAATCCTAATAAAGAGATTGCTACTTATGTACGAGCGTATGTCCTCTTTAAGGAAGAAGGCCGGTCAGCTCAGGTTTCCCATTGTAATGTATATCAGCTAGTCTATAGCTGAGGTGCCGCTTGACTTGATAAATGTGGACTTACTGCAGTTACTTGTTAGTAGCCTGGAAACAAGGCCAAATATGTCCTGGAGACCTTCACAATATAACTGGAGATAAGGCCTAATTAACAGCCTTAATGCTCATATACTGTGATTCTATTGCCGTCACTGCTTCAATGCTCACAAAGGAAACCACTGAGGGAGCTTGTAAAATAAGGAACGATAGGACTTGCGTCCGCTCCAATGAAAGCACACGTGAACCAATCAACTGTGTCTCATAATGAGAGAGATGTAGGCAGAGGCATATCTAGGGTAGGGCGAGTTGGGCACCTGCCCTGGGCACCTTGGCAGGCCAAGGAGAGGGGGGCGACGCCGGCGGCCAGGGCATCATGCCCCACTCGCCCCTGTCAACCCGAGATGTGAGGGGAGGAGAGCGCACTGTCTCTCCCTCCCCTCACCGCCGCTGGAAGCCCTAGCAGCGATGCTGTGTCCGCCCGTTCTCCGGCGTTAGCCAATCAGAGCTTGCGGACCGGCTCCTGATTGGCTGCCGGTCCGCGAGCTCTGATTGGCTAGCGAACCAGCGCCAGACAGCCGCCGGAGACCAGGAGCGGTGAGGGGAAGGAGAGGCGCTGCGCTGCGCTCTCCTCCCCTCACATAGACACAACAAGCGGCCGGTGAGTGACCGGGGGGGGGCGCCGGCGACACAGTGGGGCATGTAACTGGCACTGAGTGGGGCCTGGCACTGTGGGGCATATAACTGGCACTGTGGGGCATGTATCTGGCACTGTGGGGCATGTAACTGGCACTGTGGGGCAATGTAACTGGCACTGTGGGGCATATAACTGGCACAGTGGGGCATGTATCTGGCACTGTGGGGCATGTAACTGGCACTGTGGGGCAATGTAACTGGCACTGTGGGGCATGTAACTGGCACTGTGAGGCAATGTAACTGGCACTGTGGGGCAATGTATCTGGCACTGTGGGGCCTGGCACTGTGGGGCATATAACTGGCACTGTGGGGCATGTATCTGGCACTGTGGGGCATGTATCTGGCACTGTGGGGCAATGTAACTGGCACTGTGGGGCATGTAACTGGCACTGTAGGGCAATGTAACTGGCACTGTGGGGCAATGTAACTGGCACAGTGGAGCATGTAACTGGCACTGAGTGGGGTCTGGCACTGTGGGGCATATAACTGGCACTGTGGGGCATGTATCTGGCACCAAATGGGGCATGTAACTGGCACTGAGTGGGGCCTGGCACTGTGGGGCATATAATTGGCACTGTGGGGCATGTATCTGGCACTGTGGGGCATGTATCTGGCACTGTGGGGCAATGTATCTGGCACTGTGGGGCAATGTATCTGGCACTGTGGGGCAATGTATCCGGCACTGTGGGACAATGTATCCGGCACTGTGGGGCAATGTTAACTGGCACTGTGGGGCAATGTATCTGGCACTGTGGGGCATTGTATCTGGAACTGTGGGGCATTGTATCTGGCACTGTGGGGCAATGTAACTGGCACTGTGGGCCATTTTCAGTGGCCACACCCCTTCTGGAGCACGCCCATTTTTTCGGCGCGCACACATGCTTCTTTTTGTGTTTTTTTGTTTGTTTTTTTTGGGGGGGGGGCATTTTCCATCTTGCCCTGGGCTCCAGAAACCCTAGCTATGCCTCTGGATGTAGGGAAACTTCGAGGAGCATAGTGACTAAATAGGAACGGAGAGGGTTAAACATCTGAGGCTGGGAATGGCATTGTGGGTATCAGGTGATAGGATTATCCAATCAGGCTTGGACTGCCCCACAGGGGTACAGTGGAAACCACCGGTGGGCCCCAATTCCTGGAGGCCCACCTCCTGCTCTAAGGATCAGGTTCCAGACTGTGCACTTGAATTATACACTATACATACAGTATGTTACCTTAAACAGGACTATGGAGTATTTTTCTCAGTACATTGTTGTTATTAATCTGGTACATTATCATGCTTGCAGCAGCAGAATTTACTATATATATTTATGAAGTGGCCCAGACTTTGCACTCTCTAATGGTTAGTCAAACCAATGAGGTGGCAGTGGCCACACCCCCTCTGCAGACTGGCCACACCCTTAAACATGGGCCCCTACCACTGCATTCCCCCGGTGGGCCCTGCATGCCCCAGTCCGACACTGTATCCAATAGGGATACAGGGATAGAAGGGGTAGTTTCATTCATTAGGACTAGCTGGAGGAGGAGTCAGCCTCTTTCTTCTGGTCTTCCCGCCCTCCTTCCCTCCCCTTTTTTGTTGGTGTGGGTGGCTTTTGTGTTAGCTGTTTTTGGCAGGAAAGAATGGCAGGTTACCTGTTTTAGGTCATAGATGGATTGTTTGTTGATTGATTCATAGTTGTTTGGTGCGCTCACCTTCGTTGACTATGTATAATGGCTGGACCACCTAAACGGGGGCAGCGACATCAGCCAGACGGGTGGGTAGTCATGGTAGAAGGTTGAGTGGATACCTTTTTGTTGTTAGTTTGTTTGGGAAGTATGTTGCAGTTTTGTTGATTGGGGAATGAGTTCTAGCCGTTCTTTCTTTGCCACCATATGGGGTCATTCCGAGTTGATCGCACACTGCAACTTTTTGCAGCCCGTGCGATCAACTAGACGCCGCCTATGGGGGAGTGTATTTTTGCACAGCAAGGCTGCGATCGCTTGTGCAGCCCTGCTATGCAAAAAAAGTTTTGTGTAGAACAAGACCAGGTTAAGAGTTACTGACCCTGTGCGATCAATCCTGCGTTGCAGGTCCCGGAAGTGACGTCAGACATCCACCCTCCAAACGCCTCGACACGCCTGTGTTTGGATCTCCACGCCCAGAAAACGGTGAGTTGACGCCTGGTTCCGCCTTCCTCCTGTAAATCTTCTTGTGGTCGCCGCTACGACCGCTTTCTTCGTTAGCGGCATCGCTGCCCGGCGACAGCCATCGCCAGGCAATGGCGCGCCTGCGCAATGCGGCCGCCGCGCATGCTCAGTTCCGACCCGATTGAACGGCTGCAATGAAGCGCAGCGTGCGATCGGGTCAGAATGACTTCCATAATCTAATCCTTTCCTTTACAGCTAGTTAAAGTTTATAGTTATTTAAAAAAAATCAGCTAACATTTCTCTGCCAAACCTAAGTCTCCGTGTCGTTATTTTATGTAAGATAAAGTGTTTGTGTTGTGATTCATGCACAAGGTCATTCATCAGCCGTTAGGATGTTTCTAAAAAGGACAAGTGGAGATGTGGCCCAAATCAGCTTCTAGCTATCATTTATCTAGTACACTCTAAAAAATGTAAGCTGGAATCTGATTGATTCCTACACAGTCGAGTTTTCAAGGAGACTCCCGGGCTCCCAGAAGAGTAGGCGGTCCTCCAGGATTGGGAATGATAATACCGAAAATTGCAGTCCATGGGGAAGGGGTTGACAATTTTTCATAAAAATGCATCATTTCGGCCCGTCCAGTCTTCATTAAGCTACTGTTCTCTGCATTTTGCTGCAAAGGGATGGGATGGGGCCTAAGGAAGCCAGTTGTCTTGCCCTGCCCCCACAGGTGACACACGCATCTCCTCTCTGAACTTTAGTTCACCCAAAGAGGAGTTTCTTAATTTTTAATAGGCTTTCAGCGGGACAGTTCCTCTTTTGAGGAACTGTCCTGACATCCCATCCACGGGCTGGGATGTCATTGGGAAAGCATCCCCAACACCTCTAGCAGAGTGCTGATCCTACTAGCCAACTCTCCTTGAATGTCCGGGAGACTCCAGAAATAGTAGCAATCTCCCTGAGTTCCTGAAGAGTGTAGTGATCTCCCTAATTGCATCCTACCTCTATTATGCCATACCTCCCAACTGTCCTGATTTTCGCGGGACAGTCCCGTTTTTTTGGGACTGTCCCGCTGTCCCACCCGCGGGCCGCAGTGTCCCGCGGTGGGGTGGGGGAGTTGGGAGGCCCCTGCACTCCTGCTCTGCTAAGCAGAGCAGCGGTGAATAGACTCTGTGCGCATGCGCATAGCGTCTATTCAGTGCAGACAGGAGGAGAGGGGGCATGCCAGCAGCTCACGGAGCGCTGGGCATGCCAACTCACTGAAGGAAAAGGGGGCGTGGCTCGTGATTGTGGGTCCCCTGTGAGGCCACGCCCCTTTCATAGGACACGCCTCTTTTCAGGAGTGCCCCCATGCTTTGCCGCGCGTGTGTCCCTCTTTCCTCAGGACGAATGTTGGGAGGTATGATTATGCAGATATATACATTCAAAAGGGATCTTCTGTGCTATTTGGAAATAATGAACAATGATCCCTATGCAACATGTATTTTCAAATAAAGTTTTTCGTGGCCACTTATATGGAACCACCTGGCAGTAGAACACAGTACATGAACAAGACGTGTAATAAAGTATCAGTGTGTTTTCTTCAACTAGTAAATATTACTGAGCAACAATGCGCAGGCGGAGCAGTACACGCCCACTTTAACACAGCGCTCATACAGTAAGTGTTGCTTTCACAACCTCGCTGAAATACTTTTCCAAAAGTAGGCAAGTACGGTGCTGAGACAGGCACTCTGCAAGCCAAATGCTTGTGACATGGGGGTGCAACGGTGCTGCCTCCTAGGCACTGCCCTACTAGTTCCCCCCTAGTTACTGCCCTGCGCACAACAGTCTACAGAAGATCTACGCTGTCTAGATAGACGGTCATTAGGTCGATTCTATATGGTGGACATGCATTAGGTCACCAGGGTCAAAAGGTCAACAGGTAAAAAGTAGACAGCGGGTAAGGTCAAGAGGTACAAAAGGTCGACAGGGTCAAAGTTCGACATGACAATGGTCAACACAAAAAAAGGTCAACACAAGTTTGTTTTAGTTTTTTTGGGGTGTCATTTTGTGTCGGCAGTAACATCGCCCCAGTGACCAGGTCATAGGCTGACAATTGTCCCGGTAAGCAGTGTATTATTGCGATTTTCATGCTGACTGGAACAGTTTCCGTCTGCGCTGACAGTGTTACTACATTATGTATTTCTGCAAAATAAACCAAAAAGTAGAATGAATAAACTCTCAAAATACACAATTAGGGCTGCATTTGTTTTCAGTGTTAAAATCCGATGAGAGGATCTGTGACCAAAACACAGGCTCTGTGTTGTGTCTATTATACGCACGATGTATGAGGCACAGGTGGGTGATGTTTACCAGTGTGTCGCACATAAATACACTTATCTCCAAGGCACGAGTGCAGCACAATGTTATTCCCATTTCCTGACATGTTAGAAGCTGGTGTGATAGCAATGTAGTTATCGCCAGGCCGGAGATCAGCGCCACAAACAGGAAGGAGCAGCTGGTGCGCGGGTGGCTGGTTGTGTCAGATTTATATACATGTTTCCTTAACACAAAGGGCTATGCAAATAACGGACTTTAGGGGGTGATTCCGAGTTGTACGCTCTTTAGTTTTTTCCGCTATGGAGCAATTAGTCGCAAACTGCGCATGCGCAATGTTCGCAGTGCGCCTGCGCCAAGTAAATCAGCACAAAAGTTTGGTATTTTACTCACGGCGTAACAAAGTTTTTTCATCGTTCTGGTGATCGTAGTGTGATTGACAGGAAGTGGGTGTTTCTGGGCGGAAACTGGCCGTTTTATGGGAGTGTGCGGAAAAACGCTGGCGTTTCTGGGAAAAACGCGGGAGTGTCTGAAGAAACGGGGGAGTGTCTGGGCGAACGCTGGGTGTGTTTGTGACGTCAAACCAGGAACGAAACTGACTGGACTGATTGCAGTGTAGGAGTAAGTCTCGAGCTACTCAGAAACTGCTAAGAAATTTCTATTTGCAATTCTGCTAATCTTTCGTTCGCAATTCTGCTAAGCGAAGATACACTCACAGAGGGCGGCGGCTTAGCGTGTGTGTAATATCTCTATAAAAGGGTTCGTACCTGAAACTCTGTCGGTCTCGTAATCGGCCGTATCCACTCTTCAACGATGTCTTGGCCAGCGTCTATTCTTCTCCTCACCTGTAAGGCTGGGGCAGAAGGACCAGGAGAACCCCGGAAGGGCAACCCAAACCCAATGTGCTCAAGGACCACGACACATGGAGACGGTGACAACCATTTATTGCACTGACGATATCAGTCACCGCTGTAACTCAATTTTCATTAAACACAGTTGCATAGGTTGAACATTATTACAATATCCTGAGTCTTTCCCTGTCTTATAACAGCATTCACAGTTTTAACACCTCGAAGGTATAACTTTGACCAAATCAAACAATCAAATACTTCACCCGTACTACCAATCATTTGGAGAATAATGTCCTATTAGGGTAAAGTATGTCCTGGCAGTAACGCGGGAGCCCTCCCTAAACTGTCCACGAGGGGGGCGTTTGCAGCCAATGTCTCTCTTATAGACTGCTTATACTGAAACAGAGGACTTCTAAGGAGGCGTCAGTGGACGCAAGGTAAACAGTTGTAAACAGGCATGCAAAACCACTTTCTCCATAATACAGAACAGCAGTAAGGTCTCACGGTACCAACCGCATTTGTATCCACAGAAAAGTAAGTCAGTTATCATCCAGTGATATAAACTAGTAAACAGACCAGTTCTGGCTTGCACAGTAAGAACAGGGGTTTGCACAGTCCTGTTACCTTTTGTTGAACTGTGTTGTAACAACCGGGTGCAGTATAAGTGTGAAGGTCATAACATGGACCCGTTAGGAGGCGCTATTACATAGGGCGAGTCTTTGACGGAGCTGTTTAGGGTTAGGGGCGTCCCCCTTTCTGACAGGCGGCAGTTAATGATAACCCTCTACTTTTACGTGGAAACATCTATGAAGACCCAGGTACAGTACTTCTGTACTTGGGGTTCCTGTAACCCGGATAGCTGGGATATTGGGGATAAGTGAGAGTACCTGCGGTATATTCGTTGCTCCTGCTGTCTGCAGCCGTGCTCCCAATCACTGCAGCCTCTCCCGTATGACTGTTGTTAGGGGAATCCATTTCCCATGCGATCTCCCCCCTTCCGGATCTCGAGCCCTTGTGCCGCGGCATCTTTGATGTTGGGCAGGTGTAAGGAAGCCTCCGTGACCTGAGCCACCTCCCTCTCTTGTCCACGCGGCGGTGTTGTTCCTTCTCTCCGGCCGTGGCAGGCAGCAGCGATTCCAGCGGGTGGGCGCGCTCTCTTCGTTCCCCTCACACCGCGGTCCTCTCTCTCTCCGTCTTCCCGCCTCTGCCCCGATCTCCTCAGCTCACTGTTCTCTCAGTCTCCTCACTGCCTGCTCACTCTCCTCAGCTCACTGTTCTGCAGGCTGCTGCAGGACAACCCTTTTATAACTTTGCATTCCCAGGAACACATTCTATCTGGGATTTCCCGCTCTTAGTCTGCAAATGGGTGAGTCATGCACTTTGCATTTTGCAGACTGATCTGTATTGCTATGAGCTGTGCTGTTAACTCCTTCTGTGCTGCAAGCTGTAGGCTGCTGGCACAGTGCTATGCAACTCCAGCAAACATTTTTTTTTTTAAAGTCATGCTGGCACCTGTAGTGCCACAGTTGATTTGGGCTGCAGTTTCAGGGTATCACATGCACCCCAGCTAAAATCTTGCGTGTCCTCACGCCTATGGCAGCAGGCCAAAGTCTCTAATATAAATCTCAGTTTAAGCATAACAATAAACAGGTGTAAACAAATTGGATATAAGTATACAGTGGAAACGGTTAACAGTTTACTCCCTATACCTTAAAGGCGGGACGCCCTGGGTGCTGCGTCCCGACCTTCTGGTCTCAACCCCAGGGATGTCGCTCTCGTCAGGAGCGGTAATTAGACTAGGCCGATCCTGGTCTTCAACAGGCCCATTGAACACCGGGTTTGGCATTATTGGTGGGGCTGAATGCAATGGTGGTAGTCCACCCATAAACACTAAGAGCTCCATGGGATCGTGTAAGGGTATGCCCCCTAGGGTCTCCTGTCCCTCTGCCACAGGTGGATCTGCGCTTCTCATTGGTAACTCTACTGTGCAGAGCTTGAGTTGGTCCCTTGGTACCACGCTGACTGGACCTTCCGGGCCCTTACGGATCTTGTAGGTGTGTCGGTCGCCCTCAGGAACACTGATCACGACGTACGGGCAACTTTCCCACATAGCGTCAAGCTTGCTGGTACGGTGATTCCGTTTCTTCCAGACAAGGTCCCCAGTCTTCAGTGCCTCCGGTCGGATGTGGGCATTGTAGTTTATCTCTTGGCGCTGCTGGGCATGCTCAATTCTTTTTATTACAATTTCTCGGGCAGCTTCTATCCTCCGCTGGTGCTCACGGACCCAGTCGGTCTTTGGGTCGATGGGAGGGACCACAGCAGGGGCCAATTCCAGGTCCTGGGGTAATTTGCCTCGTCGGCCGAACATGAGGTAGTATGGTGTGAAGCCGGTAGAGCAATGTTCAGTGTTGTTGTAAAGATAGGTTAATTCGGGGAGTACGGTCGGCCACTTGGTGCGATCTTCTGCCACCAGGCTCCGGAGCATCCCGATGAGGGTCTGGTTAGCTCTTTCGCACAATCCATTCCCCTGTGGGTGATAGGCTGTGGTCCGAGCTTTCCGACAGCCGTAGTAGGAACACAGTTCGTGAAACAACTGCGACTCAAAGGCAGGGCCTTGGTCGGTCAAGATGCAGTCTGGATACCCATAGGGCCTGGCAAAGTGCTTCAAAAACAGTTCAGCAGTGGTTTTTGCAGTGAGGTCTTTAGCCGGGACGGCTACTAGGAATTTACTGTAATGGTCCGTTATTGTAAGGGCATACAGATATCCATTGGTGCTCGGCTCCAATTTCACGTGGTCCAAGGCAACAATTTGCAGTGGATGTTGACTCTTAATGGGATGCAGAGGATCCTTTTGGGTAATGTCGGCCTGCCTTTTCCTTGTGCATTGAACACAGTCGCGGCACCATCTTTCTACATCCTCTCGCATGCCCACCCAGAAATACCGTGTGCGTAGGATAGCTTCAGTCTTTTGTGTGCCGAAGTGCCCGGACTTGTCATGGTAGGCCGTGAGCAGAAGAGCAGCTTGATCTTTGGATACAACCACCTGAGTGACTGGTTGGTGGGTACTTGGATCTATGCTGGTACGCACTAGGATCCCCTCCTCCAAGTGAATACGGACTATGCCGTAGTAACTTTATCAATTCCGGGTCGGCTTTATCCCGTTGGGCCCGGGTCAATGGGCGCCGCTGGTGCAACAAGGCCACAAGTTCCCTCAGCACTGGATTCTTCCGCTGCTTCTCGCGCCAGTCGACTGTGGGAGCATCCAGTAGGGCATTCTCCACTCGGGGAGGTCCGGTGACGGATAGGGGGTCTGACGTGACCGTTCGTCCCTTTCGAGAGACTTTAAACACCGGGGTTTCGACATCCTCATCCACATCACTATCTTCCTCTGTAATGTCCACAGTGGGTAATCGGGAGAGGGCATCGGCGTTCCCGTTGGACTTCCCACTTCGGTAGGATACGGTGTACTGGAAATTTGCTAATCGGGATACCCATCTCTGTTCCAGGGCTCCGAGCTTAGCAGTGGACAGATGTGCCAGCGGGTTATTGTCCGTCATGATGACGAACGGCGTGGCGGCCAGATAGTGTTTAAACTTCTCGGTGACGGCCCAGATGAGGGCGAGTAACTCTAGCTTAAATGCGCTGTAATTCTCACAGTTACGCTCGGTCTTGCGGAGGCCCCGGCTGGCGTATGCAATCACTCTTTCCCGCCCGTCCTGCACCTGGGAGAGTACGGCCCCTAAACCCCGGTGACTAGCGTCTGTGTAAACTTGAAATGGTTGTTCATAATCGGGATAGGCCAACAACGGGGCTTCGATTAAGGACGTCTTCAACCGATGAAAGGCTCGCTGCTGTTCCTCTCCCCAACATACCAGGGACGACCCTCTTCGCTCATGACCCGATTGGCCTCTGAGTAATTCGTGCAACGGGGCTGCCACTGCGGCAAATTGTTCAATGAAGCGTCGATAGTACCCCACAAATCCCAAATAGCTTCGGACATCTCTGACGGTCTTGGGGACTGGCCAGTCCTGAACGACTCTGATCTTCTCCGGATCGGGCATCACGCCCTCAGCGCTGACGACATGCCCCAGATACTGGACCTTGGGCTTGAGCAGGTGACATTTGCTCGGTTTAAGCTTCAGGCCGCAGTGGATCAACTGTTGGAACACTTCTTCCAAATGTCGCAGATGGTCCTCGTAGTTTCTGGAGAAGATTATCACATCGTCGAGGTACAGCAGGACCATCTCGAAGTTGCGGTGTCCGAGACAATGCTCCATGACACGTTGGAAGGTGGCCGGGGCGTTGCAGAGTCCAAATGGCATCCTTAAGAGTTCGAATAAGCCCATTGGCGTAGTGAAGGCCGTCTTCTCAATGTCTTCAGGGGCCATTTGGACCTGCCAGTAGCCGCTGGTGAGGTCCAGTGTGGAGAAATACGCCGCCGTCTTCAAGGCTGTCAGAGATTCTTCGATTCGGGGAAGCGGATAGGCGTCCTTGTGAGTTGCAGCATTGAGCCTGCGATAATCTACGCAGAAGCGCAGGCTACCGTCCTTCTTCTTCACTATCACCAGTGGCTGTGGCTTTCGCGGATGACTCCAGCCTCTTTCATTTCCGCAATCATGTTCCTCACTGGCTGGTACATAGTTGGGGGGAGGGGCCGGTGGCGTTCCTTGATAGGAGGGGTTGTCCCGGTGGGAATGTGATGATACACTTCATCCGCTTGACCAAAATCCGAAGGGTGTTGGCTGAATGCAGCAACGTTGCGTCGCACCAGCTGTAATATTCCATCTCTTTGGTCAGTGGGGGTGTCAACATCGCCAATCTGGATCTCGGCCCACCATGGGGGTTCTTCCTCAGCCGCCGACTTTTCGCCGTCTGCCGCTCCTGATTGAGCCATGGTTACCCCCTGTCTCACGATGTCTTGGAAGTCGATCCAACTGACCTTCGCCACCGGACAATACTTGTAGAGTCTGATGGCATACGAGTGTGGGTTCAGAAGACGGACTGGTACCCTCCCGTGTACCACCTTGGCTAGTGTCCTCGCCACAGCGAACGGCTGTTGTCCGTCCCGGTCACAGGGTTCCACCAGAGCCTCGTAGTTTCTTCCCCCCGGACCAATTCTCGTTTTGCACCACACAACTTGCTCCGAATTCGGTTTCAACAGAACAGGTTGGCGGTCGGTGATTCGGGCTTTTCCAATCTCACCCTGACCATTAATGAATTTCCTTCGGCCCTCTAGTACTTTGACGGTCTGTTGCAGGGCCTTTCGCTCCTTAGGGGTCGCGGTCTTCATCTCGTGTCGCAGGGCTTCTACTAGTTCCTCTGGACAGTTTCGCAGAATGTTCATGCCTAGGATCACGGGTGGCAAGTGTGCGTTGGGCGCAGTGGTGATGAGGTATCCTTGGCGGGTCAAGGCGGCGTTTCCTACTTCCACGTCGGCTTCCCAGTAGCCTTGGAAGGCGATGGGTTGTCCATTGCTGGCTAGCAAGTGGAGCCATGTAGTGGGTGGGGACACAATGGTAGCTTCGTCCCAGTGTTGGAGGAACTCCGTGAATCGGATTGTAGAGACTTGTGAGCCCGTATCTAAGAGAGCTGGTATTTCGATCCCATTGATGCGGATGTTCAGGTGAGGGCACTCTCCTACATACTGGGGCCACCAATCCTGCGATGGCGGACCTGTCAGTGGTTCTCCTCCCGAGGGTCGGTCCCTCGCCTCGGGGTCCCCCCGTTTAAAGGGTCAAGTGGGCAGTTCCGTTCGATGTGTCCGCTCTGGTGACATCCCCTACAAATCGGTCGACCCTGTGGGTCAAACCAATCGGTAGGCCTTCGGCCTGACTCCCTCGTGACCTCCCATCGAGGGTGGCGTCTTCCACCGCGTTATTGACGCCCTTGTCTGCGTCGGCTACCACTTGGTTCTTTGCCGAGTTCTTCCAGCTTCTGGCTCATCCGAGACAGGCTGAGCGTCACTTCTGACATCTGTCGGTTAAGGGTTTCGATAGCGTCTGGCCCTGTTGGGGCCTGTGCCTGCTGAAGGACTGCCCCCGCTCGGGTAGTGGTGTCTACATTCTTGTACGAAGGGATGCTCTGGAGGCTTTCTTCGTCCACTTTCCTTGGTGTCTCGTCGTCTTCAGCCTCGTTGCCCTGATTCATTCCTAAGATCTGTAGAACATCTTCTTTAAATGCAGAGAAGGTACTATCCGGTTTTTGGCGTTTCCACATTCGTAATTGTGACCGAATCGCTTCACCTTGTGCTCCTTCCATAAATAAATTAATTAGGGTGTCATCGGTCAGTCCGGCATCCAGTGGATCTAGTGTTCGTACAGCCCTCAAGGCTTCCTGTAGGCCTAGTGCAAACTCCCGTAGAGATTCGCCTGGTCGTTGCTTTCTTGCGTACAGACGGCTCTTTAGTTCTGCTACCGTTCTGCATTCAAATATGTTCCTCAATTTCTGGAGTACACAATCTGCACTCTTCTTCTCCGTATCCTCCCATGCTTCTACCTCCCTCAGTGCTGGGCCGGTTAATTGCCCCTTCAGGATCTCTACTTTTTGTTCTTCCGTGAGCGTATATAGGCGGAACATGGAGAGCATTTTGTCTTTGAATGCCTTGAAAGTACTTGAGCCAGGGACTTGTTTTCCTGCATATGTCGGCAACCATGAGGCCCCAAAGTAATATGGCATGGTGATCGGTGATGCCGTTGTCCCTGTCGGATTTCCGGGTGCCTCTGGTGGTTGTCCCTGTGTCGAGGACGACTCCGGAACATCTGGGTTCGACATCTTGAAACGATCCTGTTCGCGGACGCCAAGTGTAATATCTCTATAAAAGGGTTCGTACCTGAAACTCTGTCGGTCTCGTAATCGGCCGTATCCACTCTTCAACGATGTCTTGGCCAGCGTCTATTCTTCTCCTCACCTGTAAGGCTGGGGCAGAAGGACCAGGAGAACCCCGGAAGGGCAACCCAAACCCAATGTGCTCAAGGACCACGACACATGGAGACGGTGACAACCATTTATTGCACTGACGATATCAGTCACCGCTGTAACTCAATTTTCATTAAACACAGTTGCATAGGTTGAACATTATTACAATATCCTGAGTCTTTCCCTGTCTTATAACAGCATTCACAGTTTTAACACCTCGAAGGTATAACTTTGACCAAATCAAACAATCAAATACTTCACCCGTACTACCAATCATTTGGAGAATAATGTCCTATTAGGGTAAAGTATGTCCTGGCAGTAACGCGGGAGCCCTCCCTAAACTGTCCACGAGGGGGGCGTTTGCAGCCAATGTCTCTCTTATAGACTGCTTATACTGAAACAGAGGACTTCTAAGGAGGCGTCAGTGGACGCAAGGTAAACAGTTGTAAACAGGCATGCAAAACCACTTTCTCCATAATACAGAACAGCAGTAAGGTCTCACGGTACCAACCGCATTTGTATCCACAGAAAGGTAAGTCAGTTATCATCCAGTGATATAAACTAGTAAACAGACCAGTTCTGGCTTGCACAGTAAGAACAGGGGTTTGCACAGTCCTGTTACCATTTGTTGAACTGTGTTGTAACAACCGGGTGCAGTATAAGTGTGAAGGTCATAACATGGACCCGTTAGGAGGCGCTATTACATAGGGCGAGTCTTTGACGGAGCTGTTTAGGGTTAGGGGCGTCCCCCTTTCTGACAGGCGGCAGTTAATGATAACCCTCTACTTTTACGTGGAAACATCTATGAAGACCCAGGTACAGTACTTCTGTACTTGGGGTTCCTGTAACCCGGATAGCTGGGATATTGGGGATAAGTGAGAGTACCTGCGGTATATTCGTTGCTCCTGCTGTCTGCAGCCGTGCTCCCAATCACTGCAGCCTCTCCTGTATGACTGTTGTTAGGGGAATCCATTTCCCATGCGATCTCCCCCCTTCCGGATCTCGAGCCCTTGTGCCGCGGCATCTTTGATGTTGGGCAGGTGTCAGGAAGCCTCCGTGACCTGAGCCACCTCCCTCTCTTGTCCACGCGGCGGTGTTGTTCCTTCTCTCCGGCCGTGGCAGGCAGCAGCGATTCCAGCGGGTGGGCGCGCTCTCTTCGTTCCCCTCACACCGCGGTCCTCTCTCTCTCCGTCTTCCCGCCTCTGCCCCGATCTCCTCAGCTCACTGTTCTCTCAGTCTCCTCACTGCCTGCTCACTCTCCTCAGCTCACTGTTCTGCAGGCTGCTGCAGGACAACCCTTTTATAACTTTGCATTCCCAGGAACACATTCTATCTGGGATTTCCCGCTCTTAGTCTGCAAATGGGTGAGTCATGCACTTTGCATTTTGCAGACTGATCTGTATTGCTATGAGCTGTGCTGTTAACTCCTTCTGTGCTGCAAGCTGTAGGCTGCTGGCACAGTGCTATGCAACTCCAGCAAACATTTTATTTTTTTTAAAGTCATGCTGGCACCTGTAGTGCCACAGTTGATTTGGGCTGCAGTTTCAGGGTATCACATGTGCAATGCTGCTAAAATCTGCTAGCGAGCGATCAACTCGGAATGAGGGCCTTAGTGTACTCTGTGCTTACATCGCAAGTGTGAAACGCTGCCATATAGCTCCCCAGTGATACACTATGGTGGTCATTCCGAGTTGATCGCTCGCGGGCAGTTTTTAGCAACCGTGCAAACGCATTGCCGCCGCCCACTGGGGAGTGTATTTTCGCTTTGCAGAAGTGCGAACGCCTGTGCAGCCGAGCACCTGCATAAACACTTTGTGCAAAACAAGACCAGCCCTGAACTTACTCTTCGTGTGCGTTGATTCTAACGTTGGATGAACGGCTTTTGACGTCACACACCCGCCCAGCGTTCGCCCAGCCACGCCTGCATTTTCCCTGGCACGCCTGCGTTTTTCTAAGCACTCCCTGAAAACGGTCAGTTGACACCCAGAAACGCCCACTTCATGTCAATCTTCTTGCACCCGCCAGTGCCAATGAAAACGTCACTAGAAGCTGTGCAAAACCACAAAAGCCTTTGTACCCGTACGTCGCACGTGCGCATTGCGGTGCATACGCATGCACAGAGATGCCGATTTTCAGCCTGATCGCTGCGCTGCGAACAACGACAGCTAGCGATCAACTCGGAATGACCCGCTAAGTACAAGGTGTTACATTAGATTCAGGAAACCTGGCAGAATAAAGGATTTAGGGGGTAATTCAGACCTGATCGCTAGGCTGCGTTTTTAGCAGCGCAGCGATCAGGTCAGAACTGCGCATCGCGTGGGTACAAAGCGGATTGTTGCTGTGCGATGGGTTTTACGAAGAATCCATTCGCACGGGCGTTCGCAAGGAGATTGGCAGGAAGAAGGCGTTTGTGGGTGGCAACTGACCGTTTTCTGGGAGTGGTTGGTAAACGCAGGCGTGTCCAAGCGTTTGCAGGGCGGGTGTCTGATGTCAGCTCCGGTCCCGGACAGGCTGAAGTGATCGCAGCGGCTGAGTAAGTTCTGGGCAACTGCACAAAGTTTTTTTGTACCGCTCGGCTGCACATGCGATCGCACACTTACACAGCTAAAATACACTCCCCGGTGGGCAGCGACTATGCGAACGCAGGACTGCAAAAAAACACTGGTGAGCGATCAGGTCTGAATAAGGCCCTTTGGCCCTTGGGGGCCTATTTACTAAAGTAACAGAAATTGTGTGTGATTTCTTTTATCACCACTTCAGGTGGCAGTAAAAAGCTACTCTTTTAATATGATTTAACATTACATTCTTCATTATTGCCGCGTAGAAAAAGCTCCCAGAGCGATTCAATTAATAGACAGTTTCCCAGTGCGGTAATCCACAGGTAATGCGCATTTACCCATAGATTCCGCGTTAAGTGCCAGAATCTATGGGTTACCCTGTACGATAGGTCCTAGATCAGGGGTGGGGAACCTTTGGCCCTCCAGCTGTTGTTGAACTACACATACCAGCATGCCTTGCTACAGTTTTGCTATTTGGCCATGCTAAAACTGTTGCAGGGCATGCTGGGATGTGTAGTTCAACAACAGCTGGAGGGCCGTAGGTTCCCCATCCCTGTCCTAGATGGTGCATTTATCACAAATCTGTTAAATCTGTTAACCTCTGGGGTTTAAGGGGTATATGCAATCCCGGGCGAATCGCGTCTTTTTTTCGTCCGTTTAAAAATTCGCCTGCACTCGACAGCCGCAGCCCTGCCGCCGGGAACATGAATTCACCATATGCAATGCAAAACGGATTCGACACACCCCTTGGCGGATAACGGCCCAATCGGCGAGTAGTGGGCGTCCCGAATTCGACTTCCCGCCGTTTGCAGCCCTTTATTAGGGCTTGTTTGCTGCGTGCTCTGCAGCCATTTTGTGAACCTGCAGAGAGGTGTGAGGAGGTGCAGAGCTAACAAATTGGTTGTTTGCTGTGGTATCGTTTGGACACCCAGCAGGCTTTATTCCAGGACAGACAGGAGGATACCTGTTACCCCGGAGGAGAGCCATTTTAGGAGCTTTTACAACATTTGTAGGTAAGTACCACATGTGGGTCTGGTGTTGCATGTATGTGTTTGTGTAGTGGGGGTTGCCATGAGGTGTACATGGGGTGTTTGGGTATGTGTGCAGGTATGTGTATAGCTCCTGCTTGTTTTGCTGCATTTTTTTGTGGAGTTTTGTGTTTTGGGGTAGTTTTTCACGTTTTTTTTTTCTTTCTTAAAATGACTTTTTGGGTCTTGCTTTTGCATTGGTGTACCTCCAGCATGTGCAGGATTGATTTTTGGCTAGTTTGGGCTGATTTTAGTGTGTGTCGGTAGCAATGCGGTCGACATGTGGTGTCGTTTGTTTGTCAAACATGTTTTTCCCCTCCTATTTTAGCACTGGTGTCCCTCCAGAGTGTGCAGGGATGCTTTTTGGCTAGTTTGGGATGTTTTGGAGCAAGTTTCTGTCTTATATGAGGTCGACATGTGGTGTCGGTTGTCTGCCAAACATGTTTTTTCCCTCCTATTTTAGCACTGGTGTACCTCCAGAGTGTGCAGGGATGCTTTTTGGCTAGTTTGGGGTGATTTGGAGCAAGTTTGTGTCTCACATGTGGTTGACATGTGGTGTCGGTTGTTTGCCAAACATGTTTTTTCCCTCCTATTTTAGCACTGGTGTACCTCCAGAGTGTGCAGGGATGCTTTTTGGCTAGTTTGGGGTGATTTGGAGCAAGTTTGTGTCTCACATGTGGTTGACATGTGGTGTCGGTTGTTTGCCAAACATGTTTTTTCCCTCCTATTTTAGCACTGGTTGCCCTCCAGAGTGTGCAGGGATGCTTTTTGGCTAGTTTGGGGTGTTTTGGAGCAAGTTTCTGTCTTATATGAGGTCGA
Source organism: Pseudophryne corroboree (assembly GCF_028390025.1). Classification (NCBI taxonomy): domain Eukaryota; kingdom Metazoa; phylum Chordata; class Amphibia; order Anura; family Myobatrachidae; genus Pseudophryne; species Pseudophryne corroboree. Next base: position 28,921,928 of record NC_086451.1, read on the forward strand.
CATGTGGTGTCGGTTGTCTGCCAAACATGTTTTTTCCCTCCTATTTTAGCACTGGTGTACCTCCAGAGTGTGCATGGATGCTTTTTGGCTAGTTTGGGGTGATTTGGAGCAAGTTTCTGTCTCACATGTGGTTGACATGTGGTGTCGGTTGTTTGCCAAACATGTTTTTTCCCTCCTATTTTAGCACTGGTGTCCCTCCAGAGTGTGCAGGGATGCTTTTTGGCTAGTTTGGGGTGTTTTGGAGCAAGTTTCTGTCTTATATGAGGTCGACATGTGGTGTCGGTTGTCTGCCAAACATGTTTTTCCCCTCCTATTTTAGCACTGGTGTACCTCCAGAGTGTGCAGGGATGCTTTTTGGCTAGTTTGGGGTGTTTTGGAGCAAGTTTCTGTCTTATATGAGGTCGACATGTGGTGTCGGTTGTCTGTCAAACATGTTTTTTCCCTCCTATTTTAGCACTGGTGTACCTCCAGAGTGTGCATGGATGCTTTTTGGCTAGTTTGGGGTGATTTGGAGCAAGTTTCTGTCTCACATGTGGTTGACATGTGGTGTCGGTTGTTTGCCAAACATGTTTTTTCCCTCCTATTTTAGCACTGGTGTCCCTCCAGAGTGTGCAGGGATGCTTTTTGGCTAGTTTGGGGTGTTTTGGAGCAAGTTTCTGTCTTATATGAGGTCGACATGTGGTGTCGGTTGTCTGCCAAACATGTTTTTTCCCTCCTATTTTAGCACTGGTGTACCTCCAGAGTGTGCAGGGATGCTTTTTGGCTAGTTTGGGATGATTTGGAGCAAGTTTGTGTCTCACATGTGGTTGACATGTGGTGTCGGTTGTTTGCCAAACATGTTTTTTCCCTCCTATTTTAGCACTGGTGTACCTCCAGAGTGTGCAGGGATGCTTTTTGGCTAGTTTGGGGTGATTTGGAGCAAGTTTGTTTCTCACATGTGGTTGACATGTGGTGTCGGTTGTTTGCCAAACATGTTTTTTCCCTCCTATTTTAGCACTGGTGTCCCTCCAGAGTGTGCAGGGATGCTTTTTGGCTCGTTTGGGGTGTTTTTGAGCAAGTTTCTGTCTTACATGAGGTCGACATGTGGTGTTGGTTGTCTGCCAAACATGTTTTTTCCCTCCTATTTTAGCACTGGTGTACCTCCAGAGTGTGCAGGGATGCTTTTTGGCTAGTTTGGGGTGATTTGGAGCAAGTTTGTGTCTGACATGTGGTGTCGGTTGTTTGCCAAACATGTTTTTTCCCTCCTATTTTAGCACTGGTGTACCTCCAGAGTGTGCAGGGATGCTTTTTGGCTAGTTTGGGGTGTTTTTGAGCAAGTTTCTGTCTTACATGAGGCATGCTTACCTACTTTGCTGCCTCCTCCTCCGGGAGGAGGCAGCGTTGTAGGTGTATGGGGGGCGTGGCCGGCAGCAGGATAGGCGGGTCGGGGGCGTGGCCGGCAGCAGGATGGGCGGTCCGGGGGCGTTCCATCACGGTTGCATCATCGTGACTCCGCCCCCCGCTGTGCTGTGCCGAGAAAAGAGGCACTGCATAGCGGGGGGCGGAGCTACGATGACGCGATTCAGCGCGAATCGCGTCATCGGACCCCCTCGGGCCGCCCGCTTGTTCTCTGTTGCGGGCGGCCGAGGGGGAAAGTGGGAGGCTTGCCCACCTTTCCGGGGGGCCGGGAGGGTCACCCGATTTTCGGGAGCCTCCCGGCCATTCCGGGAGGGTAGGCAAGTATGCATGAGGTCGACATGTGGTGTCGGTTGTCTGCCAAACATGTTTTTTCCCTCCTATTTTAGCACTGGTGTACCTCCAGAATGTGCAGGGATGCTTTTTGGCTAGTTTGTGTCAGCCATTTTGTGTGTGTCAGCCATGGTTGATTTCCAGTATGTGCAGGGATGCTTGTACGGGGTTTTTTTTTTATTATTTTTTTTTTATTTTTTTTATGTTTTGTGTTTGGTCCTGCTTGAGAACTGGGGTCCCAGCAGCATGACATGTGATTGCATGCAATTATGTAATGTGTGTTAAATTTGTAAATATATATTTATATTTTTTTTTTTCTTTTTAAAACAGAGATGTCCAGGGACAAGCGGACCCGATCCCCTCCTTCCCCCACCCACTCAGATCTATCCCTGCGTAGCAACGAGGAGTGGGAGCCGACCCAGGAGGAGGATACGACCGACCAGGTATGCAGTGACCAGCCGCGGTCGTCAAGGCCCCATGAGAAGTCTAAAAAGAAAAAGCCTAGTAAAAAGGTACTGACAACACCTGCAGACACAAATAGCATCCAACTTGACACACCCTAGTTTGCGCACTGCCATGCACACCTACAGGTATATGTGCGCAATGCCAGGGATACTGACACTCACAGGTACATACTGATCTTATTAAATGCATGGTTTTTTTCTCTAACGTCCTAAGTGGATGCTGGGGACTCCGTAAGGACCATGGGGAATAGCGGCTCCGCAGGAGACTGGGCACATCTAAAGAAAGCTTTAGGACTATCTGGTGTGCACTGGCTCCTCCCCCTATGACCCCCCTCCAAGCCTCAGTTAGATCTCTGTGCCCGAACGAGAAGGGTACACACTAGGGGCTCTCCTGAGCTTCTTAGTGAAAGTTTTAGATTAGGTTTTTTATTTTCAGTGAGACCTGCTGGCAACAGGCTCACTGCATCGAGGGACTAAGGGGAGAAGAAGCGAACTCACCTGCGTGCAGAGTGGATTGGGCTTCTTAGGCTACTGGACATTAGCTCCAGAGGGACGATCACAGGCCCAGCTTGGATGGGTCCCAGAGCCGCGCCGCCGGCCCCCTTACAGAGCCAGAAGGCAGAAGAGGTCCGGAAAATCGGCGGCAGAAGACGTCCTGTCTTCAACAAGGTAGCGCACAGCACTGCAGCTGTGCGCCATTGCTCTCAGCACACTTCACACTTTGGTCACTGAGGGTGCAGGGCGCTGGGGGGGGCGCCCTGAGACGCAATAAAAACACCTTGGATGGCAAAAAAATGCATCACATATAGCTCCTGGGCTATATGGATGCATTTAACCCCTGCCAGAATCCATAAAAAAGCAGGAGAAAAGTCCGCGAAAAAGGGGCGGAGCCTATCTCCTCAGCACACTGGCGCCATTTTCCCTCACAGCTCCGTTGGAGGGAAGCTCCCTGTCTCTCCCCTGCAGTCACTACACTACAGAAAGGGTTAAAAAAAGAGAGGGGGGCACTAATTGGGCGCAGTATTAACTATACAGCAGCTATAAGGGGAAAAACACTTATATAAGGTTATCCCTGTATATATATAGCGCTCTGGTGTGTGCTGGCAAACTCTCCCTCTGTCTCCCCAAAGGGCTAGTGGGGTCCTGTCCTCTATCAGAGCATTCCCTGTGTGTGTGCTGTATGTCGGTACTTTTGTGTCGACATGTATGAGGAGAAAAATGATGTGGAGACGGAGCAGATTGCCTGTAATAGTGATGTCACCCCCTAGGGGGTCGACACCTGAGTGGATGAACTGTTGGAAGAAATTACGTGACAGTGTCAGCTATGTATAAAAGACAGTGGTTGACATGAGACAGCCGGCTACTCAGCTTGTGCCTGTCCAGACGTCTCATAGGCCGTCAGGGGCTCTAAAGCGCCCGTTACCTCAGATGGCAGATATAGACGCCGACACCGATACTGACTCCAGTGTCGACGGTGAAGAGACGAATGTGACTTCCAGTAGGGCCACACGTTACATGATTGAGGCAATGAAAAATGTTTTACACATTTCTGATAATACGAGTACCACCAAAAAAAGGGGTATTATGTTCGGTGAGGAAAAACTACCTGTAGTTTTCCTGAATCTGAGAAATTAAATGAGGTGTGTGATGATGCGTGGGTTTCCCCCCGATAACAACGGATAATTTCTAAAATGTTATTGGCATTATATCCTTTCCCGCCAGAGGTTAGGGTGCGTTGGGAAACACCCCCTAGGGGGGATAAAGCGCTCACACGCTTGTAAGGGCTTTACCTTCGCCTGAGATGGCCGCCCTTAAGGATCCTGCTGATAGAAAGCAGGAGGGTATCCTAAAAGGTATTTACACACATACTGGTGTTATACTGCGACCAGCAATCGCCTCAGCCTGGATGTGCAGTGCTGGGTTGGCGTGGTCGGATTCCCTGACTGAAAATATTGATACCCTAGATAGGGACAGTATATTTTTGCCTATAGAGCATTTAAAAGATGCATTTTTATATATGCGTGATGCACAGCGGAATATTTGCCGACTGGCATCAAGTCTAAGCGCGTTGTCCATTTCTACCAGTAGAGGGTTATGGACACGTCAGTGGTCAGGTGATGCGTATTCCAAACGGCATTTGGAAGTATTGCTTTATTAAGGGAGGAGTTATTTGGGGTCGGTCTTTCAGACCTGGTGGCCACGACAACAGCTGGGAATTCCACGTTTGTACCCCAGGTCGCCTCTCAACATGAGAAGACGCCGTATTATCAGGCGCAGTCTTTTCGTGGACAAGCGGGCAAAAGGTTCCTCATTTCTGCCCCGTGACAGAGGGAGAGGAAAAAGGCTGCAGAAATCAGCCAGTTCCCAGGAACAGAAACCCTCTCCCGCCTCTGCCAAGCCCTCAGTATACGCTGGGGCTTTACAAGCAGAATCAGGCACGGTGGGGGGCCCGTCTCAATGAATTTCAGCGCGCAGTGGGCTCACTCGCAAGTAGACCCCTGGATCCTTCAGGTGATATCTCAGGGGTACAAATTAGAATTCGAGACGTCTCCCCCTCGCCGTTTCCTAAAGTCGGCTTTACCGATGTCTCCTTCTGACAGGGAGACAGTTTTGGAAGCCATTGACAAGCTGTATTCCCAGCAGGTGATAATCAAGATACCCCTCCTGCAACAGGGAACGGGGTATTATTCCACACTGTTGTGGTACCGAAGCCGGACGGCTCGGTGAGACCGATTCTAAATCTAAAATCTTTGAACACTTACGTACAGAGGTTCAAATTCAAGATTGAGTCACTCAGAGCAGTGATTGCGAACCTGGAAGAAGGGGACTACATGATGTCTCGGGACATCAAGGATGCTTACCTTCATGTCAAAATTTACCCTTCTCACCAAGGGTACCTCAGGTTTATGGTACAGAACTGTCACTATCAGTTCAGACGCTGCCGTATGGATGGTACACGGCACCCCGGGTCTTTACCAAGGTAATGGCCGAAATGATGATATTCCTTCGAAGGAAAATAATTTTAGTTATCCCTTCCTTGGACAATTCCCTGATAAGGGTAAGATCCAGGGAACAGTTGGAGGTCGGTGTAGCACTATCTCAGGTAGTGTTGCGGCAGCACGATTGGATTCTCAATATTCCAAAATCGCACCTGGTTCCGACGACGTGTCTTCTGTTCCTAGGGATGATCCTGGACACAGTCCAGAAAAAGGTGTTTCTCCCGGAGGAGAAAGCCAGGGAGTTATCCGAGCTAGTCAGGAACCTCCTAAAACCGAGCCAAGTCTCAGTGCATCAATGCACAAGGGTTCTGGGTAAAATGGTGGCTTCCTACGAAGCAATCCCATTCGGCAGATTCCACGCAAGAACTTTCCAGTGGGACCTGCTGGACAAATGGTCCGGATCGCATCTTCAGATGCATCAGCGGATAACCCTGTCACCAAGGACAAGGGTGTCCCTCCTGTGGTGGTTGCAGAGTGCTCATCTTCTAAAGGGCCGCAGATTAGGCATTCAGGACTGGGTCCTGGTGACCACGGATGCCAGCCTGCGAGGCTGGGGAGCAGTCACACAGGGAAGGAATATCCAGGGCTTATGGTCAAGCCTGGAGACATCACTTCACATAAATATCCTGAAGCTAAGGGACATTTACAATGCTCTAAGCTTAGCAAGACCTCTGCTTCAAGGTCAGCCGGTGTTGATCCAGTCGGACAACATCACGGCAGTCACCCACGTAAACAGACAGGGTGGCACAAGAAGCAGGAGGGCAATGGCAGAAGCTGCAAGGATTCTTCGCTGGGCGGAAAATCATGTGATAGCACTGTCAGCAGTATTCATTCCGGGAGTGGACAACTGGGAAGCAGACTTCCTCAGCACGACCTCCACCCGGGAGAGTGGGGACTTCACCCAGAAGTCTTCCACATGATTAAAAACTCGACAGGTATTGCGCCAGGTCCAGGGACCCTCAGGCAATAAGCTGTAGACGCTCTTGTAACACCGTGGGTGTACCAGTCAGGGTATGTGTTCCCTCCTCTGCCTCTCATACCCAAGGTACTGAGATTGATAAGATGGAGAGGAGTAAGCACTATATTCGTGGTTCCGGATTGGCCAAGAAGGACTTGGTAACCGGAACTTCAAGAGATGCTCACGGAGGATCCGTGGCCTCTACCTCTAAGAAGGGACCTGCTCCAGCAAGGACCCTGTCTGTTCCAAGACTTACCGCGGCTGCGTTTGACGGCATGGCGGTTGAACGCCGGATCCTGAAGGAAAAAAGGCATTCCGGATGAAGTCATCCCTATCCTGATCAAAGCCAGGAAGGATGTAACCGCAAAAACATTATCACCGCAATTGGCGAAAATATGTTGCGTGGTGCGAGGCCAGTAAGGCCCGACGGAGGAAATTCAACTGGGTCGATTCCTACATTTCCTGCAAACAGGAGTGTCTATGGGCCAGAAATTGGGGTCCATTAAGGTTCAAATTTCGGCCCTGTCAATTTTCTTCCAAAAAGAACTAGCTTCAGTCCCTGAAGTTCAGACGTTTGTAAAAGGGGTACTGCATATACAGCCTCCTTTTGTGCCTTCAGTGGCACTTTGGGATCTCAATGTAGTTTTGGGTTCCAAAAGTCACATTGGTTTGAACCACTTAAATCTGTGGAGTTAAAATATCTCACATGGAAAGTGGTCATGCTGTTGGCCCTGGCCTGGGCCAGGCGCGTGTCAGAATTGGCGGCTTTATACTGAAAAAGCCCTTATCTGATTTTCCATTTGGACAGGGCGGAATTGAGGACTCGTCCTCAGTTTCTCCCCAAGGTGGTTTCAGCGTCTCACCTGAACCAACCTATTGGTGGTGCCTGCGGCTACTAGGGACTTGGAGGCCTCCAAGTTGCTAGACGTTGTCAGTGCCCTGAAAATATATGTTTCCAGGACGGCTGGAGTCAGGAAATCTGACTCGCTGTTTATCCTGTGTGCACCCAACAAGCTGGGTGCTCCTGCTTCTAAGCAGACTATTGCTCGTTGGATTTGTAGTACAATTCAGCTTGCACATTCTGTGGCAGGCCTGCCACAGCCAAAAATCTGTAAATGCCCACTCCACAAGGAAGGTGGGCTCATCTTGGGCGGCTGCCCGAGGGGTCTCGGCTTTACAACTTTGCCGAGCAGCTACTTGGTCAGGAGCAAATACGTTTGTAAAATTCTACAAAATTGATATCCTGGCTGAGGAGGACCTGGAGTTCTCTCATTTGGTGCTGCAGAGTCATCCGCACTCTCCCGCCCGTTTGGGAGCTTTGGTATAATCCCCATGGTCCTTACGGAGTCCCCAGCATCCACTTAGGACGTTAGAGAAAATAAGAATTTACTTACCGATAATTCTATTTCCCATAGTCCGTAGTGGATGCTGGGCGCCCATCCCAAGTGCGGATTGTCTGCAATACTTGTACATAGTTATTGTTACAAAAATCGGGTTATTATTGTTGTGAGCCATCTTTCAGAGGCTCCTCTGTTATCATGCTGTTAACTGGGTTCAGATCACAGGTTATACGGTGTGATTGGTGTGGCTGGTATGAGTCTTACCCGGGATTCAAAATCCTTCCTTATTGTGTACGCTCGTCCGGGCACAGTATCCTAACTGAGGCTTGGAGGGGGGTCATAGGGGGAGGAGCCAGTGCACACCAGATAGTCCTAAAGCTTTCTTTAGATGTGCCCAGTCTCCTGCGGAGCCGCTATTCCCCATGGTCCTTACGGAGTCCCCAGCATCCACTACGGACTATGAGAAATAGAATTATCGGTAAGTAAATTCTTATTTTTTCAATCCCTAAAGGCAAGAAGCCAGCCAGAGGAGCAGTCGGAGGAGGAAGCCTCTGGTGAAGATGCAGGACCGAAAAAGCCGCGTGGACCCAGATACACTGAGGCGGAAAACTGTACCCTAGTGGATGGCGTCGACAGGTCCTACGACGTTCTGTATGGACCAAGGGCACAGACCACAGCAGCTAGGACAAAGCGAAACATCTGGGATTCCATCGCGAGCCAAGTCACTGCAGTATCTGGAAACCGCCGGAGCACCAGAAACTGCATGAAGCGGTACAGTGATTGCCGCAGACAGACCAAAAAGAAGATGGGGATTCAGCGCCGACATGAGACAGCTACGGGAGGTGGCCCGGCTCTCAATCTGAAGTGGCTACCCTGGGGGAACGTTATTAGAAGGCGCATGAACCCTGCCATGGTCGAAGGAGTTCGCGGAGGTGTGGACTCCAGCCATCCTGCTGGCTTTCCCCAGGAGGAAGAACCGCCCAGAAGACGGAAGAAGGCGGGAGACAAGCAGTCCAAAAGGAGGTCTGATGGTAAGAATACATTCACATGAGCTGTACTTCAAAAAAAAATTTTTGTATTTGCTAATGTGAGTTTTTTGTTTTTCAGACAGGCCTGCCCAGAGGACATCACCTGCGCGCAGGACATCGCCAGCGCGCGGACCAACACCTGTGCAGCAGGCATCGACAGCAGCGCGCGGACCGTCACCTGCGCAGCAAGCATCAGGAGCGCGCAGATCGTCACCTGTGCGCCACAGTTCGTCATCGCGCAGTTTGTCACCTGTGCACCAGACGACGTCAGCGCACAGACTATCACCTGTGCGCCAGACACCGTCGGCGACCACACCACAAGATGGGCGCCAAACTACAGCTCCTGCGCGCAGGCCATCACCAGATCGTCGTCTCTCCAGGAGCTCTGGGACTGTGACTGAAGAGCCTCAAGACACAACCCTTATGGACCCATCACCTGATCTGTTTGAATCTACAGGGTTAACGGACGAGACTTTTCTTGGGTTTGAAGACAGCCGTGCAGACGTATCCAGCCAGACCCTTGAAAAGTCTTCTGAAACGAGGACAAGTGAAGCTCCTGGAGCAGCGGCACCACAGGATGGAGAAGGTTTGTATTTAATTTTTGGGGGTGTGGGGGGGTGCACCAGTTTTGTATAGTTTATTAACTTAAAAAAAAAATTCTTTTGCAAACAGTGGTGCCACGGACCAGCAGCGGACTAGCTTCGGGGATTGGTTCCTACTACTGGCCGGATCTTATACAGGATTCGTCAGAGGATGACGAGGTGGAAGTGCAGCAGCCTGCAGTTGCTACATCCCTGTGTGAGTAAATAGAATTGTGAGCCTTCAAACAAATGTATGATGAATGTGTATAATATTTTCTAATTTTCTTTTCAGCTGCCCAAATGCAAGTGGTGGCAGACGTCCAGGAAGGGCAGAATCCCTCAAATGTGCAGAGGGTTCACACCCTGGCATCCAAGATTACTTCCCGCCAGGATACTTACACGAATGTCGTTGGAAGCAGACTGGACAACATTGAGAGGACAATGGATAAGATGGCAAACAGTCTGCTTGAAATGCAGAAGGCTCTTGCCGACAGCACGGCCACAATGCTACAGGCCAGAATAGAAGATCATAGGGAGACTATGGATGTCCTTCACATTCTGGCCACATCCATGACCCGGCTCGTGGATAACACATCATGCCTGGCACACAGCAATGACAACATGTCGGAGAGCCATCGACAATCCTCATCCAGCCAACAGCTCATCGCAACAACACTGCAGATGATCTATGATAAGCTCCCAGAACCAGCTCATCAACACGCTGGTGATCCACCATTTCCGCCATCACAAGCCACAAGGACGCCTCGTTCCCTTCCTCCACTACCATCCCAGTACAGACAGTCACAGATGTACCAGGGATATACAGGGATGTACCCCACCCACCAGATGCCTCCACCACCGGCCGCAACATCTACAGCCGCACGGGCACAGAGGCCCAGTCAACGCACTACCCAGCCTCCCAGGACATCGACGCCCCATCAGGAGGAACACCAGGATCCGGACAGACTTCCACCATAAGCCCGGTCGTATTGTTTTATTTACTTATATATGTTTTTCATGTATCCCTTTCTTCCCCTCCCATTAGTTTGTTTTTTTTCTTACTATTGTTTTATCTGTGTTGGGCTTCCACACCCGTGACCGGGTACTACCAAGGAGCTTTGTGTAGGCATACATGCGCGGGCATGTATGCGGGCGCGTTTGGTAACGGATGAAAGCTCCTTGTGGCTACATGTATGATGGGCCAAAGAGCTATTCTGATACCACTTTTTTACCCAAAAAATCCTTTTTGTAATGGTGTACAATAGGCTTTCACTGTTGTGTGAATTTATTATTCACTAGTGTGTGTTTTTGGCTTATTCAAAGGATTGGGTGGAAAATTGAAGAGGACGGCATAAGTTCGTGTTGTGCGTACCAAGGTGAGTAGAGCCATGTTTCAATGTATATATTCAAGAAACTTTGGACCGCCAGCCTTTGTGGAACCACACAGCCCAGCAATGGGTCATGCTGGGCTGTGTGGTTCCACAAATGTTAGCGTGTCAAAGTGCTGACCACTTACACCACTATTCCACTTTGGACCGCCTGCCTTTGTGGAACCACACAGCTCAGCAATGGGTCATGCTGGGCTGTGTGGTTCCACAAATGTTAGCGTGTCAAAGTGCTGACCACTTACACCACTATTCCACTTTGGACCGCCTACCTTTGTGGAACCACACAGCCCAGCAATGGGTCATGCTGGGCTGTGTGGTTCCACAAATGTTAGCGTGTCAAAGTGCTGACCACTTACACCACTATTCCACTTTGGACCGCCTGCCTTTGTGGAACCACACAGCCCAGCAATGGGTCATGCTGGGCTGTGTGGTTCCACAAATGTTAGCGTGTCAAAGTGCTGACCACTTACACCACTATTCCACTTTGGACCGCCTGCCTTTGTGGAACCACACAGCCCAGCAATGGGTCATGCTGGGCTGTGTGGTTCCACAAATGTTAGCGTGTCAAAGTGCTGACCACTTACACCACTATTCCACTTTGGACCGCCTACCTTTGTGGAACCACACAGCCCAGCAATGGGTCATGCTGGGCTGTGTGGTTCCACAAATGTTAGCGTGTCAAAGTGCTGACCACTGACACCACTATTCCACGTTGGACCGCCTGCCTTTGTGAAACCACACAGCCCAGCAATGGGTCATGCTGGGCTGTGTGGTTCCACAAATGTTAGCGTGTCAAAGTGCTGACCACTGACACCACTATTCCACTTTGGACCGCCTGCCTTTGTGGAACCACACAGCCCAGCAATGGGTCATGCTGGGCTGTGTGGTTCCACAAATGTTAGCGTGTCAAAGTGCTGACCACTGACACCACTATTCCACTTTGGACCGCCTGCCTTTGTGGAACCACACAGCCCAGCAATGGGTCATGCTGGGCTGTGTGGTTCCACAAATGTTCTTGGGAAAGAAATGAACGTGACTTTAGTGTCTTTACTTAATATACTTTTTTTCTTTTCCCCACAGATATCTATCTACACAAGAAAAGAATGTAAAGAAGAACAAACTACTTTTTTGTTTTATTAACTTTCAATTTTTATTTCAAAAATAAAATCCAATTTTTCTTCAATAAATTTTTAAAAAGAGAAGTTTTCTGTGGTTTTTATTAAAATTATTTGATATGAAGTTGAATTGTACAGAAGTAGGTCGCACATGGAACATCAGGGGAACTGTGTTGTCTCTTCACATCCACGCCACTTGGGAAGGAAACACTGCAAGACCTGTGGAAGAGAAAAGTATGAGGTTCCAGCTAATGGTAAAGTGTCACCCTGGTACTGAAAAGAAGAGGTACAATCAACACGACACAAGCAGGTTACAGTGGGCCCAAATGCAATCCCCCGGCACTTGCGTCACTACACATCCAAACATTCCCTGACCAGTATTGGTGTATCAGGGAATGTTTGCATGTGCAGTTTTGCAAATGCCGGAGGGCTGCACTTTGGACATGCCGGGGTGACTTTGACAAGAGGGAGTTTAGGGAAATACACCTCACCTGAGGGGGGTTGTCTGCTACATGGCGGAAGGTCAGGTCCACATCACAAGTAGGTCACCCATGGAACATCAGGGGAACTGTGTTGTCTCTTCACATCCACGCCACTTGGGAAGGAAACACCGCAAGACCTGTGGAAGAGAACAGTATGAGGTTCCAGCTAATGGTAAAGTGTCACCCTGGTACTGAAAAGAAGAGGTACAATCAACACGACACAAGCAGGTTACAGTGGGCCCAAATGCAATCCTCCGGCACTTGCGTCACTACACATCCAAACATTCCCTGACCAGCATTGGTGTATCAGGGAATGATTGGATGTGCAGTTTTGCAAATGCCGGAGGGCTGCACTTTGGACATGCCGGGGTGACTAGGACAAGAGGGAGTTTTAGGCAATACATCTCACCTGAGGGGGGTTGTCTGCTACATGGCGGAGGCTCAGGTCCACATCACAAGTAGGTCGCCCATGGTAGAGTTGGATAAAAGGGTCCAATATTTGCAGAAACCCAACAACAGGAGAAAACGGGGTAACGAGTCGTCAACAGGACTAAACTTTAAAAACAGGCCTGTGAAGGTACATCAACAGGACGTAAAACTCTGAAATACATGAATAAAGATGTTTTTTTTTTAAATATTACAATGTCTGTTTAGTTACACGATAATACAAATGTATACTCACAGGCAACAGAAAAAAAGTTTTGGAACACTGTCCGCCGGGAATCATCTCCTTCGTCCATACCCACCGGTAGAGCAGAAGAACAGTTCCCGCATCGGAAAGCACTGCGACAAAGAGTCACCGGCAAACGGTTTGCGACACATGTTGTGTAAAATACAACATGCATTTACCATGCCGCAAACCTTCGCCGGGTGACCTCACCGCTAACCGCAAAGTTCCCACCATTGAATATAATGGAGAGGCTTTGTGATGCGCTGTTTGACAGCTCAGAAGTGCAGCCAATCAGCAGAGTGCAAGGACGTTGTGCTCGCTGATTGGCTTAAGAGACCTTTCAGTGACAGCAGTCACGAAGGGGTCTCTCTGCATTCGGGGAAAGGGGTCCCATGTGTAAACATGGGTCCCCTTTCAGTCCGCTGGTCCGGGTTTGTCGTGTTATTTTTTTGCCAAGTACGTGGATTTATCTCTGGACACTAGATCAGGTGAGTGTTATTTATTTCACATGTACCCCGGATCGACGGAGACTGTGGCAGTCGGCGGGTCAACATAGGTAAGTATGTGTGTGTTGGCAGTTGTGTAATAAAGTTTTACTGTCAAGGTGTGTGTCTCCTGTTTTTATTTGGGTATTTTTTTCCAGTAGTACTACAGGTACCAGCGGTCCCGTTTTTCTCCCACATGCTGGTACTTGTGGTTCTCCAAGTACCAGCTTGCGGGGGAGGCTTGCTGGGACTTGTAGTACTACTGGAAAAAACAATATTCTTTCACATTTCTCAAGGCTATCAGCCTCCCATCCGCAGCCCTTGGATGGGGGGACAGCCTCGGGCTTCACCCCTGGCCCTTGGGTGG